>NC_062548.1:47006481-47205084 GCF_016906955.1 Phacochoerus africanus
TAGCCTGGGAACCTCCATATGCCGTGGGAGCAGCCCAAGAAATAGCAACAACAACAACAACAACAATAACAACAACAAAAAAGACAAAAAAAAAAAGAAAACTTGAAGAGTTGAACCTTACATGCTATAGAAATGGAGGATTCTTCTCAAAGTCATGGTGTCTGGAATTCAGAATTAAATCCTGTAATTAAGTAAGGAACTGGGGTTCGAGTACTGCTTCACACTAACTGAATATCTGCAGTACATTCATTCATTCTCCCCAAATGGTGTGTTACTACCAAAATATGCATGCTGTAACCAATTTTTAAATTTTCCAATAATTATACCCCTTGCTTGCTTCAAACCATGTTAGAAATAAAATTCTTCCTTGAGAGAGAGGAATATGATTTTACAAGCCAGCAGCTCCTCCTCATTAAAAAAAAAATTAAGAGGCTCCAGGAACTGGGGAGGGGATAGTAGCCCACGGGCAGAGCCCCAGCCCCAATCCATGGCACCCAAGCTGCCATCCCTGACCTTAAAACCCCTCTTTTTGTCTCAACTCAGTGATCTGCCACAGAGCTGACTGCAGCTTGGGGAGGCTGGAGTATAGCAGAAGCCACTGAGCAATCCCAGAGCTTGGGCTCCCAGCCAGCAGGGCTCCCAGGCTCAGGCCACCTACACCCCCTGCCCCATCCAAACCTGGACCCCTCCTTGCCTGTCCCTGGTTCTCTGCACGTGAACTTCAGGGAAGCTTGTGCCACCAAACTTTCTGTGGACTTGCAGTGAACTTCTGCTGGGGCTGCGCACTGGCCAGGGGGAGGAGAGGGAGGAAGGCAGGGAAGAGGAGGGGGCCAGCCTGGGGAGGGGTCGGTGGAAGGCAGTGGCCTGACACCTACCTGCTCTCAGAGTCATCCAAGGCTCCAGGGCTGCTGCTGCTACTGAGGCTGAGAGGGAGGGGCGGGGCAGAGAGCTGCACTCCTCTCTGAGTACAGCCTCCGTGGTGCACTCTCCTCCAACTGCACTCCAGCTGCCGCATGGACCCTGCATCTCGCAGGGCAGCTGGCTGGAGGTGGGGAGAGGGAGGAGCCCGCAGCACCTGCCCCTCCTCTCCCTCCCCATGGCCCAAATTAAAAACAAAACAAAACAAAAAGCAACTAATCACCCCCAGTGAAGCGAAAGTGGCTTGCCTGCCGCCTCTGCCCTGGCCGCTGCCTCCTCCTCCTCTACATCCCTGCTCAGGCTCAGGCGCAGGCGCAGGCGCTGCCACCGCCTCCGCCGCCGCTGCCAACCGCCTCCGCCGCCGCCAACCGCCTCCGCCGCCGCCAACCGCCCCTGCCGCCGCCAACCGCCCCTGCCGCCGCCAACCGCCCCTGCCGCCGCCAACCGCCCCTGCCGCCGCCAACCGCCCCTGCCTCCATGGAGCACCCAGACTGCTGACAAAACCTGGACCGAACTCAACGCTCCCTCCCCTCCACCCAGCTCCCCTCCCTCCTCCCTCCTCCCCCCTCCTCCCCCCTCCCTCGGCCTCCCTCCAGGTGCAGCCCCGGCCACTTGGACGCCAAGGCTCTGAGGCTGGAGCTGCTGCCACTGCACCTCCAGTTCTCCATCCTCTGAGCTGGTCAGCCTGCCTCACTTCTCCTGCATGCCCGGTCTTCCTCTTTTTCTGCAACTTCACAAAAGTAAATAAATAAGAGGGGAAAAATTAAGTTGGTTTAAAAGCTTTTTTTCCACAAATGTTCTACAGATGAGAATTCAATTCACATAATTGAACTTCCAAAAAAAAATAGAGAACACACATTTTTATCAAAAAGGCCAAGTGACCAGACCTACCCATCTCACTCTGTCCTAGTGTGCACACAAACCAGGCTTAAGTACAGGTGGAATAAAAGCAGAGGGATTAGAGAATCCTGGGGGATTAAAGCCCATGATTTGGGGAAAAAAAATGGAGTTCCTGCCATGGCTCAGCAGAAACATATCTGAATAGCATCCATGAGGACACAGGTTCAATCTCTGGCCTCACTCAGTGTGTTCAGGAGCTGGTGTTGCTGTGAGCTGGGGTGTAGGCTGGTGGCTACAGCTCAGATTCAACCCCTGAGAATCTGGAAACCTCTATAGGTTGTGGGTACAAAGCCTTTCAAGGACTTTCAGGAAGCAGGGAAGAGGAGTGAGATAAATATAAACAAAAGGGGAAGCAGGGGCCATGAACAAAGGGGCCCATTAACTTACTGGGTCCCCACCTGTATTTAAATGAAAGGGCCAGGTAGGGTTTACTTGGTGGAGAGCTGGTGGGTAGTTGAGCACTGGGAGCTGCCTGGAGAAGCACAGGCCAGGTAAGCAGCAGTGAGGTGACCCAGGCTGGATGTAGGGTGGAGTTACACTGGGCCTCCAGAAGGCCTGTGCATTCCATCTTGAAAAGGGATAAAAAAGTGATTGAGGAGTTCCTGTAGTGGCTCAGTGGAATCAAACCTGACTAGCATCCATGAGGACACAGGTTCAGTCCCTGGCCCCACCCAGTAGGTTAAGGATCTGGTGCTCTGGTGAGCTGTGGTGTAGGCCATAGACATGGCTCAGATCTGGGGTTGTTCTGGCTGTGCTATACACCAGCAACTACAGCTCCAATTTGACCCCTAGCCTGGTAACTTTCATATGCTGCTGGTGTGGCCCTAAAAAGACCAAAAAAAAAAAACAAACATTGAATCCCTCGATGGGTGTGTTCATAGCTGAAGCTGAATGAGAAAATCATTGTCTGGTCTTGGCTCTCAGGCAGAGATGAATAAGGATAGAAACAGACGGAGCCAGGAATCTGAGAGCAGAAGCTCTGGCTCTGGGGTCAGTTGAAAGGAAGTGTCAACTCTGGCACCTGCTAGTGGAGTGGCCCCAAGCAAGTCACTTAACACTTCTGAACCCAGTGCTCTTTGTTGTGAAACAAAAAAGGTAAAATCTATGACAATGAACTCTTTGTAAGAGGATAGTTTATATGAGCTATGTGTCCATATGTCTCTGAGGAGCAGTGGTTCAATATTCCTTAATTCACTGTTGAAAGAGACTTTGTAGAACATTCAAGGACTAAGGTGAATCAACTCTACTTGACATGTTCCCACACAGTTGCTAATAAAAAGATGCATATCTAGATGTAGATGATAAAAATGGAATGTTGTGAGAGAGGGAGGAGGAAATGGAGTCTCAAATGGTCCCTCTGAGAGGCCAAGGTGGGAAAGGAGAGATTATGGGGGAGGGGGAGTAGAGGGGCCAGGAGGTCTGAGTTGAGACCCTTTGGTGGCAGTGAAGGAAGAAGCTGGCAAGATGGGGGCTGGCAGGAGGCCTAATGGGCTGCTTTTGCCCATCGAGGGCTCCCTTGAGGAAGAGCTGAGGGCCCAGCACATTTCCTGGCCTTCCTAGACTCCAAGAGCTCACTGTCCTCAAGCCCTGAGTGAACCACAGATAAATGTCTTGGGTCCATACGTGACAGTGACACTGGCTTGGCTTGGTCCACACTCAGAGAAGCAGTCTCCTTGTCAAGAGGGTGTGGCCCCATGCTCACCACACAAGAGATGCTTCTGCATTTGAGAAGTACTTGGATCAGAGATTGCATGATTGTGCTATGACCTGAGTTCTTGGCCTTCCTTGATGGATAGAAATTGCTAAGAGGCAAGAAGGCACATTCAGGCAAGGCTTTCCTGGGGCCCCTGTGGCAGCAGATGGGAGCAAATACAAACAATAGGCTCCTTTGCTTATTGGATCCCTGGTTGTGGGGGAGGCAAGCTGGTTCCTTATATGGGGTGAAGGTAGAATAGATCCAGGGGTGGGGTCAGAGGGGTGGCTTGGATGGTCTGCCACCCTTTCGGTGGTATTGGGTGCAGTACCCTGCTTTTTCTCCCAACACCCTGCTTTTGCTCTCAACTCTTCAGAAGTGGCAGGTGGGGTTTTAGGTTTTTTGTATCTTGCCCATAATTTGCCTCAACTGAAATGTACACAGTTATTTTTATATCCTTATAGTTTCTTTGTATCTTTTCCTCCAGGGGATGTTTGTCCTGGTGCAAGCATTGCAGCCACTGCAACGAAGGGTCCTGGGTCCCGAGTCCAAGCCTGTATCCTTCCGAGAGCATTAGAGATTATGAACATTTTTGCAATCAACAAGGGTAGTAGCAGGCACCCAAGATCATGACTGTTCAAATACCTTAAGAACCAAAGTGTGGTCAAGTGGTCAAGTGTGCATGTCAGGCTTCTGAGTGGAGGAACCATGGATACAAGCATAAGTCACTAAGAGGCAGATGGGGTGCATGAGTATCCAGAGGGAGGTTCCAGTCTCTCATCCTCTTCTTGGACAAAAGCAACTGTCACAATTCTGTTGACACAAATTAAATCTTTAAGACTATGCTCAATTACACATATTTTTAAAAGATGTCAAGTTATGTGATAACACTTTTGTGTATTTTTTGGGTTACCTAACAAGGGTTTGGTAGCATATTTGTAAGAGCTTACAGAGAATTTATGATTAATAATTATCATGCACATATATTGTCAAATATTTTTTGTCTTTTCTAGGACTGCACTTGCAACAGGGGAAGGTTCCCAGGCTAGGGGTCGAATTGGAGCTACAGCTGCAAGCCTACTACACAGGCATGGCAACATAGGATCTGAGCCACATCTGTGACATACACCACAGCTCATGGCAATGCTGGATCCTTAACCCACAGGGCGAGGCCAGGGATTGAACCTGCATCCTCACGGATCCTAGTCAGGTTCTTTAACAACTGAGCCATGATGGAACTCCTCAAATATTAAAAAAAACTTAAATGTAGCACAAGATGTTTTCAAGGACATTGGAGATGCAAAGAAAGGGATGAGGGATGGGTAGAGGGGAACATGGCCTGCTCAGCATGGTCCAGGCATGGCTGGAAACTTCTCCATCAGGAGTGCTCCAGATGGTGTTCTTGGGAGCCTGGGGGCCCTTGAAAACCTTGATTATCTAGTATCTAAAACCTAGAGTCTGAAACACAGCAGGGTTTCTGCTGTCCTCTCCAGAACTGTGTCCCAGAGGAGACTGCTATTTCCAGATAAAGCATCTGCTGCAGCTTCCGGATTAGGGGCACATTTTCCAGATGAATTAGTGTTGTTGAGATTTGTGGCTCTTATTATAGTTTAAATGGCAAACATACTTTTTTTTTTTTTGCTTTTTATGGCCACACCCACAGCATATGGAAGTTCCCAGGCTAGGGGTCCAAATGGAGCTATAGCTGCCAGCCTAAAAAACAGCCACAGCAATGTGGGATCCTAGCCGCATCTGCAACCTGCACCATGGTTCATGACAACATGAGATCCGTAACCCACTGAGCGAGGCAAGGGATTGAACCCACATCCTTACAGATACCCACCAAATTCCTTTCTGCTGAGCTGTGAAGGGAACCCCCTTAAACATATTTCAAAAATTGTTGTGCACTTTAAAAATGATTTATAGTATAATTTAAACCATTGAAAACCTCTTATGCATTTTAGATATACATATATACAAATGTATATATATGCTGTATGTGTATACAAAGCATATGTATATATGTACATATGCGTTGTATATCTAAGGATATGTATGTATATATAATTAAATTCTCTATATGGTATATATCAGTTCATTGATATAAACCACTCATGTTTCAATAGTAGAATCTGCCTATAGCAACACAGTTGACCTTGCTCTTAGGAGGCCTGCAGAGGGGCAGCAGGTGCACTGAAAGCAGGGCCCCCCTCTGCCCTACCTTTGGGCGGAACACCCGGTTTACTCAACCTTTCAGCTTTTGGAAGATGCAACTCATAGGGGTTTTGTGAGAATTAATCGAAATTGTGATTCCCTCCCTCTCCTTTCCTGAAGTGATCCATTTAATGGTGCCTTGAAAATTCATGTAAGTAGTATAGCATAAACAGCTAAGAAAAAGAAAATCTTCATTTTAGCAGTAGGAAAATAATGTAAGAGGGGATTTCAGAAGTTAAATCAATTCAAGTATAAAATAACCACTTTTTTTGAATCTCTGTCATCTAAAGGACCCACAGCTATTTTCCATTAGCTGAAGCTTTTGTTCCAATAATAATAGTAATAATAATAACAACATGGAGTTCCCATTGTGGCTCAGTGCTAATGAATCTGACTAGTATCCATGAGGACTTGGGTCTGATCCCTGGCCTCACTCAGTGGGTTAAGGATCTGGTGTTGCTGTGGCTGTGGTGTAGGCCAGCAGTTCAGCACTGGTTTGCCCCTAGCCTGGGAACTTCCACATACTGTGGGTGATGCCCTAAAAAGACAAAATAGTAATAATAATAACTTAATACCTAGGTCTATCCCTACACTGGCAAATATCTATGAAAATCCATTTTAGGCTTGGTATGTATATATTTCTATTTTTTGACTTTTAATCTTTCCTTATTCTAAGAGCTATCTGAACAAAGCAGGCACTATGTATTTCTTATGTACAAAACACAATTTATGGTATAATCTAATAGTAAAAATATTGTGGGGTGAAATAATACATTGTGAGTGAATTGGCAAGAAATAAAATAAAAGTAATATTGTACAAGCAGGTAAAGGTACAATTGGATGGCAGCTGAATGACTGGTCTCCCCATTCAGAGTGTGGGTGGACCAAAAACCTCCACTTGGTCCCTGAGCAATGGAGTGGGGCTGCCTCTGGCCCTGTGAGTGGGCTTCCCAGCAAGCAGGCATCTACAAGCCTTTCTAAAGCCCTCCCCATCACTGAGGAAGGCTCAGGGTTATGGAGTTGGTGTGGGAATGACAAGTGGACATGAACTGGCTTTGTGTCAAGAAGTCAAGAGGAAGGGTTAATGGGTGAATTAGCACTTTGCACACCCCTCATCTTGCTATTAATATTTTTAATACAAATCAACAGAATGTTCTCATAGGAGAAACTTGACCTCTGTTAAAAAAAATGAAGTATATGCAAATAAATGTGTTTCTCAGTGGAGAGAATTTAAAAAAAATCTGTATATGAATTACAAACTATACCTAATTTAACTGGATACAGCAATTTTTCATTAAACATTAAAAATTAACACTGCTTGGAATTCCCGTCGTGGCTCAGTGGTTAACAAATCTGACTAGGAACCATGAGGTTTTGGGTTCAATCCCTGGCCTTGCTCGGTGGGTTAAGGATCCAGCATTGCCAGGAGCTGTGGTGTAGGTTGCAGATGTAGCTCAGATCCTGCATTGCTGTGTCTCTGGCATAGGCCAGTGGCTATAGCTCCGATTCAACCCCTAGCCTGGGAATCTCCATATGCCATGGGAGCGGCCCAAGAAATGGCAAAAAGACAAAAAACGAAAGAAAACAAAAACAAAAACAAAAACCCTGCTTAATAGACAACTTCTGAGAGCTGTGTAGAAAATGAAATATTTGTTCCATGTTGCTTTAAATATTCTCAGATACTTGAATATCAGTGTACCACTACCTAAACAAATGTGCATTTGTTCCTCAATGAACAAGTTAAATGGAATCATTTTCGGCAAGGAGGATTTCATGAAAATAATATTTGGGACTTATTTTTGAAGTGGCCTAATGTGATGTTTTGCTTTAAAAATACATGGTGTGTGGAGTTCCCGTCATGATGCAGTGGTTAACAAATCTGACTAGGAACCATGAGGTTGCAAGTTTGATCCCTGGCCTTGCTCAGTGGGTTAAGGATCTGGCATTGCCATGAGCTGTGGTGTAGGTTGCAGATATGGCTTGGATCCTGCATTACTGTGGCTCTGGCATAGGCAAGTGGCTATGGCTCCGATTCAACCCCTAGCCTGGGAACCTTCATATGCTATGGGAGTGGCCCAAGAAATGGCAAAAAAGACCAAAAAAAAAATATTTGGTGTTTTCCCTTTGTGGATCAGCAGTTAATGAACCAGACTAGGACCCATGAGGATGCAGGTTTGATCCATGGCTTTGCTCATTGGGTTAAAGATCTGGCATTGCCATGAGCTGTGGTGTAGATCACAGACGTGGCTCAGATCCCATGTTTCTGTGGCTGTGGTGTAGGCCAGCAGCTCCAGCTCTGATCTGACTCCTAGCCTGGGAAATTCCATGTGCTGTGGGTGTGGCCCTAGAAAAATAAGCAAAAAAAATTTTTTTTAAATATATGTGGTATACATTAGGACATCCCTGGTGGTGCCACAGGTTAAGGATCTGGTATTGTCACAACAGATGATTGGGTTCTTCTGAGGTGTCTGAGTGTTCTGGGCTCCCATCCCCACATTTCCTGAGGTGACCCTGAGATCAGAAGTCTGGGGATAGCGGTGCAGTAGATGGCTGTGTGCAGCCTTGACCTATTTTGCCCTTTGTGCCCAGGCCCTGAGTGGCCCGATCTGTCTGGTCTGCATTTACCCACTTCTATGCAGTTTAACACAGGGTTTCAGCACAGGTCAAGGGGAGAGCAATGAGCCTGAGTGGCACTGGGCACCCCCTTTTCTTGCAGCAGCTGTGTCCTTCCCCAGGGTGAGGGGACGACATGCTGAGGAGGTTCTTGGGTCCTGAACATCCAAAACCACCAGATCACAGACTGGACTTCTCCTGGGGCTCTTGGTGTATTTTCCAAGGATTCTGGGCTCCTCTAGAAGGCCTTTTCTTACACTCTTACACCTTCTGTCTAAATCCCACCTCACAACTAGAGAAAGCCAAATCACCTGCTTCTCTCCTTTCATTTTTGTTTTTTGTTTTAATTTCAGCGCAGTTGCCAATATATCCTCATTCAGTGGCATTTTTTTTTTCGGCACTGATTATTCTGGGAAGGGCTTCCACTCTCAGGGAAATTTCTTAATCTCTTCCTTGCACTGCTTCAGTCTTTCTCCTTTTACCCCTCCCCTTTTTGGTGCATAAAAGTGAGATTTTTAGGATTAGAAAATAGAAATTCTCCTCACCCTCTCCCCCATACCAACCTCACTAGAATGTGTGCAGGCAAAGCTTAGCAGATGTTGGGCCCCCTATCTGACTATGGATACAGTGTAAATGTGAGATCCCACCAAGCCCCACCAGCCACATGGGTCATCTTCATGGGACAACAGCCCTTCTCATCCAGCAGTGCTGAATGAGGTCTGAGCACAGCCAGCTGTGGGCATAGTTCTGTCTTTCATCTGAGAAAGAGTGTAGGGAGAGAGGAAGGCACAGAGGGGTGAGAACTCTGATGGTTCCAGGAAATCCAGAATGTGCAAGACATTAGGTTCACTGCAAGACTTGGATTTCAGAACAGCAAACACAGCATAAGCTGATACTTTCTGTGTGCAGTTCTACCTTCTCCACGCCCTACATCAGCCAGGTGAATTGTGAGGAGACATGGCTAAGCCTCTCTATTTCCATATATACCAGCTAGGATAATGGGGCCAGTACCTGAAAGCATTTAAGAGAATTACACATGATAAAGGTATATCACCCTGGGTAGAGTCTGGTGCATATGCATCCATGTTCTACCCTTCACTCCCCTTTCCATCCTTCTGCATGTGGCTTCCTTTTCTCCTCCTTGTTAGGCTTGATGGCATCCACATCTAGAAAGCAAAACTGGGGAATTTATTAAAAGTATGTTCTCAGAGTTCCCTTCACAGCTCAGCAGTTAATGAAACTGACTAGGATCCATGAGGATGCATGTTTGATCCCTGGCCTTGCTCAGTGGGTTAAGGATCCCAGCATTGCCATGAGCTGTGGTGTAGGTTGCAGATGTGACTTGAATCCCATGTGGCTGTGGCTGTGGTGTAGGCTTGCAGCTGCAGTTCTGATCTGACCCCTAGCCTGGGAACCTCCACATACAGTGGGTACAGCCCTAAAATAGCAAAAAAAAAAAAAAAAAGAAAAAGAAAAAGAAAAAAAGAAAGAAAAGAAAAGGTATGTTTTCAACCCTATTAGGAGAGATCTTTTCCCCTAATATTTATGTAAAGCAGTGGGATCAAAGCTGACAGTGACTCTGATCCATATCCCAGAACACAGCAGCAGCAGACCTGCCTGCATCCCCAGTTGTTTGTGTGTATTTCCTGGAGCAGGGCACCTTTTATCTAATCAGAGATAACAGGTGCATTCTTACGCCACAGTTCTCTTTCTGCTAGTCAACCGTTAAAAAAAATCCATTGTGTTGAATCATTTGCCCAAAACTTAAGGTGTTAGCCCATAATCTTTTACTAGGCTTACCCTGAAACCCATTCCCAGCCATGACACTTCAAAAGACAAATGATTTCATTTGGGTCTGTCTTCAGAAAGAGAATTATATCACCCTGTGACAGGTGTTGAAGCCCAAGAATTATTACTATTTAAAAATAAAAGGTTTGGAAGTCATATAAGTACCAGACAATATAAAGCATCAGTATGAATGACCTATATAAGCAGAAAAACAAGTTTGTCTAGGAAAGAGTTTTCTGGATAATTCCCACAAAGAACTAGATCTTCTGCCCTTCTTCATTTTTGAAGTTATTGTTCCTAATGATTAATAATCAACATGAGACAAGAAAGGATCTGATTTAAAAAATGTATGCCTGAGAAGTGTATAACTTTCTGTGGTGATAGAAAAATACTCTATCCTTCATGTCCAAGAAGGCAGCCCCCAGCTGTGTGTGGTCAGAGAGCACCTGACATGGGCCCCTTGTGACTGAAGAATTGAACTTTTAATTTCATCCAGCTGTGACCAGTAGGTACAGAACTGGATGCTTTTCTGAGTGAAGAATATTTTGGTTTTTTCCTTTGGTTTTTGTTTTTTTTCCTTTTGGTTTTGTTTTTAAGGAAGATGGTAGCAATAAAATTTGGGGATAGAAAAAAAAACAGTTTTCTGGGAGTTCTATTGGTGGCTTAGCAGTTAATGATCCTGACTAGGATCCATGAGGATGCGGGTTCATTCCCTGGCCTTACTCGGTGGGTTAGGGATCTGGTGTTGCTGTGAGCTGTGGTGTAGGTCACAGATGTGGCTTTGATCCCAAGTTCTGTGGCTGGGGCATAGGCTGGAAGCTATAGCTCTGATTTGACCCCTAGCCTGGGGAACTCCTATATGCTGTGTCTATGCAACTTGCTCCCCTGAAAAACAGCAAAAAAGAAAAGAACCATTTTTCCCACAGAGAAAAGCCCAACTGTGTTATTAATTTTTTGAAAACTTAGTTTTTCCCGTGTGACTTAGGGAAGTCAGTTTTAAAAGAATATCCTATTCATTTACAATTAAGAAAGCATTACCTAATAGATGATTTCTTTTGTCTTTTTGCCTTTTCTAGGGCTGCTCCTGCAGCATATGGAGGTTCCCAGGCTAGAGGTCTAATCAGAGCTATAGCCACTGGCCTACACCAGAGCCACAGCACTGTTGGATCTGAGCCATGTCTGTGATCTACACCACAGCTCATGGCAATGCCAGATCATTAACCCACTGAGCAAGGCCAGGGATCAAACCCGAAACCTCATGGTTCCTAGTTGGACTCATTAACCACTGCACCATGATGAGAACTCCTATACGAGATTCTAATTAATTTATTTAAATTTAAAGGTAACACTGTTTTTCACTGACTCAGCACTTGCTGAATTCCACAAGACTAAGTTTCTTGCTTTTATTTCACATCTCCTCTGCATTTTCACTACAAGCATGGATTTTCATTGATTTTTGCTTAAGTACACTTTCTTTTAAACTGTGAATTCAGTAGAATGCTTATGAAATTCTCAAGTGAACTCCACAATTTCTATTCCTTCCAGAATATTTTTCCTTGCAATTGATATCATTCTCACTAATATCAGTCAATTAACAGTGAGCCTCAAACCTTGTGATCTATGATGTTTTTAACCACCATATAGGATAAAGTACTCATGAAAAAATACATATTTGTATATATATATGGACTATTCACATACATGGACTGCTTAGGTCTAATCCACATCCTCAGTCTCATTGAATAGTCTCCAGAACAGAAAACATGTTCTGGTCTGTCTGTCTTTTCTTTCTTTCTTTCTTTCTTTCTTTCTTTCTTTCTTCTTTCTTTCTTTCTTTCTTTCTTTCTTTCTTTCCTTCCTTCCTTCCTTCCTTCCTTCCTTCCTTCCTTCCTTCCTTCCTTCCTTCCTTCCTTCCTTCCTTTCTTCCTTCTTTCTTTCTTTCCTTTCTTTTTCTTTCTTTCCTTCTTTCCTTCTTTTTTTTCTTTCTTTTTCTTTCTTTCTTTCTTTCTTTCTTTCTTTCTTTCTTTCTTTCTTTCATTCTTTCTTTCTTAATTACTCAATGTATTGTTTACATTTGTCATTGTACAATGATCATCACAATCCAATTTTATAGGATTTCCATCCCACAACCCCAGCACATCCTTCCACCCCCCCCCCAAACTATCTCCTTTGGAAACCATAAGTTTTTCAAAGTCTATTAGTCAGTATCTGTTCTGGAAAGAGGTTCAGTCTGTCCGTTTTTCTTTTTCTTTTTCTTTTTTTATTACTCAAATGAATTTATCACATCTGTAGTTGTATAATGATCATAACAATCCAATTTCACAGGATTTCCATCCCACAGCCCAAGCACATCCCCCCACCCCCCAAACTGTCTCCTCAAGAGACCATAAGTTTTCCAGTGTCTGTGATTCAGCATCTATTCTGAAAAGAAGTTCAGTCTATCCTTTTGTCAGATTCAACATGTCAGTGAAAGCATTTGATGTTGGTGTCTCATTGTATGGCTGACTTCACTTAGCATGATAGTTTCTAGATCCATCCATATTGCAAAAAATGCTGGTATTTCATTTAAGGGCTGTGTAATATTCCATTGTGTATATGGACCACATCTTCTGGATCCACTCCTCTGTTGATGGACATTTAGGTTGTTTCCATGTCTTGGCTATTGTAAATAGTGCTGCAATGAACATTGGAGTACATGTGTCTTTGTGAGTCATGGTTTCCTCTGGATAGATGCCCAGGAGTGGGATTGCTGGATCAAATGGTAGTTCTATGTTTAGTTTTCTGAGGAATCTATATACTGCTTTCCACAGTGGTTGCACTAATTTACAATCCTGCCAACAGTGTACTAGTGTTCCTTTTCCTCCACACCCTCTCCAGCACTTATTGTTTGTAGATTTTTGGTGATGGCCATTCTGGCTGGTGTAAGGCGGTACCTCATAGTGGTTTTGATGTGCATTTCTCTAATAATGAGTGATGTTGAACATCTTTTCATGTGTTTTTCGGGCATCTGTATGTCATTGGAGAATTGTCTGTTTAGTTCTTCTGCCCATTTTATGATGGGGTTGTTTGTTTTTTTGGTATGGAGCTGCAGAAAGTGTTTATATAAATTTTGGAGATTAATTCTTTGTCAGTTGATTCATTTGCAAAGATTTTCTCCCATTCTGTCGTTTGTCTTTTCATTTTGTTTAAGGTTTCCTTTGCTGTGCAGAAACTTTGAAGTTTGATTAGGTCCCATTTGTTTATTTTTGTTTTTACTGTCATTACTCTAAGAGGCAGATCTGAGGATATGTTGCTGTTGTTTATGTCAGAGAGTGTTTGGCCTATGTTTTCCTCTAAGAGTTCTATAGTATCTGGTCTTATACCTAGGTCTTTAATCCATTTTGAATTTATTTTTGTGTATGGTGTTAGGGAGTGTTCTAGTTTCATTCTTTTGCATGTGGCTGTCCAGTTTTCAGCACCACTTACTGAAGAGGCTGTCTTTATTGTATATTCTTGCCTCCTTTGTCATAGATGAGTTGGGTGTAGGTGCATGGGTTTAATTCTGGGCTATCTATCCTGTTCCACTGATCTATATTTCTGTCTTTGTGCCAGTATCATTCAGTTTTGATGATTGTTGCTTTGTAGTATAGCCTGAAGTCTGGGAGCCTGATTCCTCCAGGTCCATTTTTCTTTTTCAGGATGTCTTTGCCTATTCTGGGTCTTTTGTGTTTCCAAACAAACTTTAAAATATTTTGTTCGAGTTCTATGAAAAATGTCCTTGGTAATTTGATAGGGATTGCATTGAATCTATAGATTGCCTTGGGTAGTATATTCATTTTGATAGCATTAACTCTTCCAATCCAAGAGCACGGTATGTCTTTCCATCTATTTCTGTCATCTTTGATTTCTTTCATTAGTGTCTTATAGTTTTCAGAGTACAGGTCTTTTGACTCTTTAGGTAGATTTTACTCCTAGGTATTTTATTCTTTTGGATGTGATAGTAAATGGGATGGCTTCCCTAATTTCTCTTTCTGCTCTTTTGTTGTTAGTGTATAGAAATGCCATAGATTTCTGTGTATTAATTTTTTATCCTGTGACTTTGCCAAATTCATGGATGAGCTCTAACAGTTTTCTGGTAGAGTCTTTAGGATTCTTTAGTATCATGTCATTTGCAAATAGTGATAGTATTAATTCTTCCTTTCCAATTTTGATTCCTTTTATCTCTTTTACTTCTCTGATTGCTGTGGCTAGGACTTCCAAAACAATGTTAAATAGTAATGGTGATGGCAGACATCCTTGTCTTGTTCCTGATCTCAGCAGGAAATCTTTCAGCTTTTCACCATTGAGAATGATTTTCACTGTGGGTTTGTCATATATGGCCTTTATTATGTTGAGGTATGTTCAATCAATGCCCACCTTCTGAAGGGTTTTTATCAGAAATGGGTGTTGGATTTTGTCAAAGGCTCTTTCTGTGTCTATTGAGAGTATCATATGTTTTTTATTCTTCAGTTTGTTCATGTGGTGTATCACACTGAAGGATTTGTGGATATTGAAGAACCCTTGCATTGCTGGGATAAATCCTGCTTGATCATGGTATACAATACTTTTTTTTAAGGTTTCCTTTGCTGTGAAATTCTTGTAAGTTTGCTTAGTTTCCATTGGTTTATTTTTGTTTTTATTTCTATTGCCTTGGGAGACTGACCTAAAAAACTTTTATATGGTTGATGGCAGAGAATGTTTTGCCTATTTTACATTCTAGGATTTTATGGTTCCATGTCTTATGTTTAAATGTTTAAGCCATTTTGATTTTGTGCATTGTGTGAGTGTGTACTCTAATTCCATTGATTTTCATGTAGCTGTCCAGAAAATGGTCATATTTTAATACTTTTTTATTTCTAAGCTGGAATACATCAATAAAGAGTAACTTCCCATCATCCACTCCTAGTTACTCTGAGTTATCATTTGACTAGGAGAGTTGGAATAGGAATCTTCCCCTCTGTTTACTAGGTTTCCAAATAACGAGTTGATTTCCTAGCTTTCTCTAGCTATATTTTAGAAGTATCATTAGAAACTCACATATTTGAACATACATAATATGTTTCACTTGTTTTCATTATATTCCTTACTGATGTTGAAATCATTCCATCATTGGCCAGTGGAAACTCTTCAGCTTGGTTCTGAAGTCCGTTTGACATGCTCTTAGCAGTCCCAGATAGCCTCCTTCTGTCCAATGTGACAAGGTGTTCCAGACTCATTGGTGTATTTCCTTCCCTGGACCTGGAATCAGTCATTTCTCTAAGAAGCTATAATTCCCTTTGGTGGAATGGCTATTTAGAGACTACACTCTGAGTATTAGGGTGCCCCTATTCCCTCATTGCCCCAAAGATGACCTTTAAAAAGGGCTTTAGTGTATCCTTCCTTTATTTTTGGCTGTGCTTACAGCATGGAAGTTCCCGGGCCAGGGTTAGATCCTGAGCCACAGCAGTGACAACTGTCGAATGCTTAACCACTAGGCCACCTGGGAACTCCATTAGGTTTTTCCATTCGTTCATTTGTTTCGTCTTTTTAGGGCCTTACCTGTGGCATATAGAAATTTCTGGGCTGGGGGTTGAATCAGAGTTGCAGCTGCTGGCCCACAACACAGCCATAGCAACATGGGATGTGAGCTGCATCTGTGACCTATGCCACAGCTTGCATCAATGCTGGATCCTTAACCCATTGAGTGAGGCCAAGGCTCAAACCTGCATCCTTATGGATACTAAACAGGTTCTTAACCCACTGAGCCACAGCATGAGCTCCTTGGTTTTAAATATGAATAAATATGTTTATATATTCATAACTCCCTCTTAAATAAGTGGTGGCATTTCATAGCTACTTTCCTTCACCTTACTTCTTTCATTTCACATATCTTGGCCATAACTTCATAGTATGTAAACATATCTGCTTCCCTCTTAACAGCTTAATAGTACTCCATTGTGTGAAGGTGCCATAGCTTATCCCACAGATCCTCTTTTAATGGACATTTGGGTTGTTTGCATCCTTTTCTATACAAGTTATAAAAGCAGTGACTTTTCAAGAAGAAATGAAATGTTTGTACAAGTACGTAATAAAGAAATGACTGTACCCAAAGAGAGGTATAGTCTTTGCCCTTAGCTGCTGCAGGGTGCGCTCTAGGCCCCTAGATTGTTCTGCTTGACAGGAGTGTCTTTGTTTGCCTGGGGACATTGGGGCACACAGTATTAATTCTGACTTCTGGAGGAACTGAAGACCAGAGGTATTAGCTAGATGTCTAGGAGAGGCTGGAGATAAAAAGTCAGCCATGTGGACAGTGTGGACAGTGTGTAATTGAGCCCCAATAAAAACTCTGTACATCACAGCTTCCTTGGTTGGCAGTAATTTGTACTCATTGCCATACATCATGGCCAGGAGGAGGTACCACTGTCTGGGACTCCACCTAATCAGAGGACTGGAAGGTCTGAGTTTGGACCCCTCCTGCACACTGTGCAATGGACCCTGTCCTATACACATCTTCCCTTGGCTGATTTTCATCTGGATCCTTCCCTTTAATAAACCATAAACCATAACCATGGGTATAACAGCTTTCAATGAGTTCTGAGTCTTTATAGTGAATTTCTGAACCTGAGAATCATTTCAGGAACTCCCCAAATTTGTGATTGATGTTGAAAGTGAAGGCAGTCTGTTTCCTTCAACTTTGCACCCTGGGCAACTTCCATAACAGGAAACTAAGGTATTTTGAGAGAAATGTTTTTTTTTTTTTTTCAAAAGTGCATACTTCATGAAAGAAATCACTCAAAGTAAAGATGTAAACAGCTTGTTATGTGAAATAATTCATAATAATGCTTTATTTTACCTGTTGTTTTAATAACGGGCCTCAATTTTGTTTATACAATTCTCATCTTGTAACATTTTAGGCTGAAAACCATATTTTTGGAATCTCACATGGCTTCAAAGGATACACAGCTAGTTCAGACTGGCATTCTGGCAGTAGCCCTTCTTCCTGGGGAAGAAGAAAACAATTTATAATCTCCCCCATGAGGGCACAGGCAAGTCAGAGCTCCAGGCTTTCCCAGGGACACAGACAGCCTTGAGGAAATAGTGTCCTCTGGGAAACAAAAGCACAGAACAGCCTCCTACTGCCTCTTTTTTTGTGGTTAATTGCAAGGTATTAATGGAAACCATGCCACACCACTTCCAGAAATTTCTCTTCAACAGATACTATTGTCTTCTTCATTTTGGGGACACCTTGAGGCATATGGAGTTCCAGGGCCAGGGATCATATCTGAGCTGTAGTTACAACCTAAGCTGAAGCTGTGGCAACACCAGATCCTTAACCCACTACACCAGGCCAGTGATCGAACCTGTGTCCCAGCACTCCCAAGATGCCATGAATCCCCTTGTGACATAATTATTTATTGAAGTATTTATTCAATGTGCCACAAATATTTATTGAAAACCTTTTATTTTCTATATACTCTATCCGATGCTTGGGAAGTATCTGTGAATGAGATAAGGATTTCTACCCTATGGAGGTGACATTCCGTACAGCACAGAGAGACAATGCATAAGAAACATGAGGGATAAAATTATGTAGTATGGTTGAAGATGACAAGAGCAATGCAGAAAGTTAAAGGTTGGGGATGAGGGGGTCATAAGGACAGGTGTGGCCAGAAGAATTAAGTAGGAGGGTCAGGATTCATCTCTCTGAGAAGGTGGGATCTGGAGAAACACTTGAAAGGGTCAGGAGCTGGACAGGTGGGTGCTGGGGAAGGAGCCATCTGGGCTGGGGAAGGAGCCATCTGGGCTGAGGGGGTGGCTGGAACAAATACCCTGAGGAATGTTTGAGAAATGGTGTGGAAGCCAGTGAGGCTGGAACAGAGCATATGAGGGGAAGGAGAAGGAGGTGGGGTCAAAGACTGAGCAGGGAAAGCTGTTGGGCTTCCAAGGAAATAAGTTAGAGAAGGTTTGGCCCCTGTTGTCAACCATGGCTCTTGTCTTTACCCAGCTTGATTTACTGCACTGCAGTGTTAAGAATACATCTACAAAATCTCATGGGTTTCTAGGGGATAACTGGCATATTCTTTGGTTAAATAGGAACTTCCTTCATTTCTCTCAACTGAAACTACCCAGTCACTATTTCTTGACAGAGCAGAGTTGAGTGGCAATTCCACATTGCCAGTAGTTCTGGGTTTACGATCTCAGGGCCACCACTTTCAAGCTGTGTGACCTAGGACAGGTGGCTTCTCCTCTCTGAGCTCCCGTTTCCTTAACTCTAAGGTATAGATGGTAACCAGTACCTGTTATGGGCCTAATTGTGTCCCACCACCCCAAATGCATATGCTGAAATCCTAACATCCCTATACCTCAGGATATGACCCTATTCTGATTTAGGGCTTTTACAGAGGTCATTAAGTC
This sequence comes from Phacochoerus africanus, assembly GCF_016906955.1. Taxonomy (NCBI): domain Eukaryota; kingdom Metazoa; phylum Chordata; class Mammalia; order Artiodactyla; family Suidae; genus Phacochoerus; species Phacochoerus africanus. Next base: position 47,025,020 of record NC_062548.1, read on the forward strand.
AATATGGGATTATTATGGTGGACTCTAATCCAGTATGACTGATGTCTTTATAAGAATTGGAAATTTTGAAAAGACAAAAAAAAAAGAGGAGTTCCCGTCGTGGCGCAGTGGTTAACGAATCCGACTAGGAACCATGAGGTTGTGGGTTCAGTCCCTGCCCTTGCTCAGTGGGTTAACGATCCGGCGTTGCCGTGAGCTGTGGTGTAGGTTGCAGACGCGGCTCGGATCCTGCGTTGCTGTGGCTCTGGTGTAGGCCGGTGGCTACAGCTCCGATTCGACCCCTAGCCTGGGAACCTCCATATGCCGTGGGAGCGGCCCAAAGAAATAGCAAAAAGACAAAAAAAAAATAATAATTGGAAATTTTGGAGTTCCCATCATGGATCAGTGGTTAATAAATCCAACTAGGAACCATGAGGTTGTGGGTTTGATCCCTGGCCTTGAACAGTGGGTTAAGGATTTGGTGTTGCTTTGAGCTGTGCTGTAGGTTGCAGAAATGGCTGGGATCCTGCATTGCTGTGGCTTTGGTGTAAGCTAGCAGCTACAGCTCTGATTAGACCCCTAGCCTGGGAACCTCCATATGCCATGTGAGTGGCCCTAGCAAAGTCAAAAAGGCCAAAAAAAAAAATTGGAAATTTGGACACAGAAATACACACAAGGAAAAAATAAATTATGTGAAGATATAGGGAGGTCAAGAACGACATCTACAAGCCAAAGAGAGGACCCTTAGAGGAAACCAACCTGCCAACACCTTTATCTTGAACTTCTAGCCTCTAGGACTGGGAGAAAACAAATTTCTGTTCTTGAAGCCCCCAGTCTGTTGCACTTTGCTATGGACATCCTGGCAAACCAGAACAGTGCCCCAAACTGTGTTACAGGGTGTGATTTCTGTTAACTGGCTCCTAAGGCCGTGCTTCTTCTTCTTCTTTTTTTTTTTTTTGGTCTTTTTGTCTTTTTAAGGCTGCACCTGTGGCATATGGAAGTTCCCAGGCTAGGGGTCGAATCATAGCTGCAGCTTCCAGCCTGTACCACAGCCACAGCAACACCAGATCTGAGCCTCGTCTGCAATCTATGCCACAGCTCATGGCAACCCTGGATCCTTAACCCACTGAATGGGGTCAGGGATTGAACCCACATCCTTATAGATACCCATTGTGTTCATTACCTTTGAGCCATGACAGGAACACTGTAAGGCTGTGCTTTCTAAATTAGAGTCCTTCTTACCCTGCAGAGGTGTATTCTCCCCACCAGCAGAGATGCTGCCAGGAACAGACATTTTCAGGCATAATTACCAGAGTTTTAATTTTTTACATTACAGAAAATACTTTTTTTCATTAAACAGACAAATCTACTATTTAAATTCCATCCCACATCCCTGTTGATTTTACCACGTGCAAACACATATAAGTAATGTAGAAATACAGTGAAAAATGAAACCTTATTGCAAAGTGTGAAATTAGAGGAAAATGTCCCTCTCCCTTCATGATTCTCCCCCCTGTTGTTTCAGCTATGTGCTCAAAGGCAAACACTGGTTACCATTTCCTGATGGATCCTTCCAGGAAGATATTTAATTCATTTATTAGAACATAGAGGTATATTCATCCTTTAAAAATGTACACAAAAGGTATGAAACTCCATGCAGGGTACTACCAATATGCAATATCTTGCAGGTTTTTTTTTTCCTATCAGCCATACAGGCCTTCTGGGTCCTATAGTATAGCACATATACTTCTCAGTGCAAAGGTTAGACAGCTTAAAGGAGAGATGTACCAAACTGCAGTCTCTCCACAAAGCTCTCAGAGATGGGGCTGCTTGTATCTCTCTGCTCTGCCATCCACAGCATCATCTTGACCCAAGGCTGACTGCATGATGGTTGCCAGTGGCCATTAGGAAAATGTGTTTTTTTTCCTCACTTATGTTTAAGGAAGAGAGAGAGAAATAAAACTTTCCTCTTGAGCCCATGGCTTATTTTTCATCAGGTTGAGCTATCTTAAGGCACATACTTCCCGTGGTAACTGTTACCAGGAAAACAACCTGTATGGATTCACCAAAACCAAACAGGATTCTCCTCTAGGGAGAGACAGGGTGGAAACCTGGCCTGATTCTGGGTCCCTGTACAGGAGGGATGTGGCTAAAAGGTCAGGGACATGGTCAAAAGGTAGTATGTAATCTCATTTGCATACCTGTGTGTTTAGGTGTGTGCAGGTAGAAGTGGAGAAGGATATTAATCAAAACTCACTCGCCACATCTTTGATTATTTGTTTCTGCCCTTTACAATGAACACATCTCCACTGCACCAAAGACAAGCCACTTTAAATGACCCCACCATAAAACAACCAATCCGTAAGTCATTTTGGATAGAAACAGAATCACTGTCTTTCCTCAAGGACATACAGAGAGTTTTATGATAATCCACACAATAAAGAGTTATAAGAAGTAACTATTGCAGATGCCCTGTAGACGTGGGTCATTGGCTATAAGCTGGTATGAATGATGCTTCACTTACTTACCATATGCTTGTCTGCTAGGGATTCAGAGATGAGGGTTTCTTTCCTTCCCGCCTTTGCCAGGTGCTTGTGGCCTAGGAGGATGGAACCATACATACAAATAGAAGAACCAGGGTAGCAGGAGGTTGTTTTCATGAAGAGCATGGGCCCACAGAGAGGAAGTGATCCACTGGCTGGAAGAAGTTGAGGAAAGGCCTCCCAGGGGGTATGATATTAGAATTGAAAGGGAACAACCTCAGGAGGTGGGTGGTGGCAAACACAGTGCCTGGCAGGCCCACCAAGGAACTGGGGTAACATGACATTCTCATTGCAGGCCAGCCTCATGGCAAGAACTTGACTCTGACACTGCAATGCAGGCCAGTGTCCTGTATTCATTTTCTCTTATTGTGTAACCAAGGGCCACAAATTTAGGGGCTTAAACATATATCCATGTGCTAGCTCAGAGTATATGATCAGAAGTCCAGCAAGGCATGGCTGGATTCTATGCTCTGGGTCTTCAATAAAGGTGCTGTTCTTTTCTGGAGGCTCTAGGGAAGAACTCCCTTCCAGGTGCATTCAGGTTGTTGGCAGAATTCAGTGCCTTGTAGTTCGCCTCTGTCTTTAAGGCAGGAGCATTCCCACCAGGCACTGAGTCTTTCCTGGACTTTTAACCTCTCTTCTTCACTTTGTCTTCCTCTTCTGCTTTTAAGGGCTCATGTGATTCTGCTAGGCCAATCTAGATAACCCAGATCATCTCTCTATTATAAAGTCAACAGATTAGTAACCTGAACTTCAATTAGAGAAGTAAAGCAGCAGATTCACAATCCTTGGGCTTATGATGTGGAATCGTTCATGGGGGTAGGGGGGCATAAGTCTGCCTGCCACAGTGCTGGACCTGGACGTTTCACAGAGTCCTGATGAATCCAGAGGGACACCATGCCTCCTGCTACGTGACCAGGGCCAGACCCAGCCCTGCCAGGCCTCTTGTCCTCTGGGAGGTATCAGTGAAGTTGGTTGGTACAGGAGCCTAGGACCATCCGCCCTACAGGCCAAGGCCCATCTAAAAATTGGCTGGCAAGGATTTATTGTTATCATCATTATTTTCAATTCATGAACATTTTTTAAAAAATCAGGAGCATCCTCATGAAAACCAAGATTTCTGCTTTCTTTCAGAATTCAGCTCTGGTAACCCCAGCTTCCTGGCCAGGCTGGAATTGAGGTGCAGCAGGGGGAGAGAGGGGGTTCGCACCTCCCTCCCAAGAGGTATTTGCCCCAGGGGGCCCTTCTCTGGGTCCACACCCAGCTCTCCAGGGGATTCCACCAGAACCAGGAGGGAACCAACATCCACTGGGCACCTGAAAGTGGCAGTCACTGAATATACTAACTCATTTAATTCGCAAAACAACCCTGGAGTAAGGTTTTGTTCCTATTTTACTGATACAGAAAACTAGGCACAATCACACGCCCAGGACCCTTTGACAGCGTGGCCTCTAAACCCCCATGCCAAAGTCTCCTCTGGCCGGGGTAGCCCTCGCGTCCTCCCCCCAGCCCGGCGGGTCCTCTTCCCTGCCCCAGGCTCCAGCGCGCGCCAGGAGGGAAGGGGCCAGAGCCGGGGACCCGCAGCACCCACCGCCAGTCCTCTGCTTGTGGGGCCCTGCCACGGACACGTGAAGGGCTGAGTGGAGCGCGCAGGGACACGGCCTCTCGCCCTCCCAGGGCAAAGTCCACTGCTCACCGACCCGACGCTCCCACGTCCCCGCGGTGATGCCAGGAGCCCGCCAAGCGGCGGGGATGCACCGCCCGCGCTTGCCGCCCTACGAGGAGCCACCCGCCCTGGAGGTAAGAGAACTGGTGGCCGCGCGCCTATGGCAGCGTTCTTGGCTCCGCACCCGCTGTCCCCCCAGGTGGAGCACGATCCCATGCCTAGCCAGTGGGGAGGCTGGGAACAAGGTCCCTGGGGGTGGGGGAGGAGGACGCAGAGCTCCTCCACCCCCAGGTTTCCTCTGCCTTCTGGGTCCTCCAGGTGCTCAGGGTGTAGGAAGCTCATAGCGTAGGAGCACAGAGGCACCCTGCCCCAAGCCGCAGCCCCACATGTTCAGTTCCTTATAGGAGCTGTCAAGCTTGCATCCCGACACCCCCTGCCTAGAGCCTCTTTCCCCAGTCGGGGGCAGAGCTGGGATTGTGCCCAGGCTCCTTGTTAGGGGTCCAGTCACCATGGCACCATTCCAAGTGCCCCCGGATCTGGTGGCCCATGCCCGCCGCATGCCACTCCATGGAGAGAGGAAGACAGGTAAGGGTCCTGTTGCAGGGAAATTCCAGGGAAGAAGGCTGCAGAATGTGGGGCTGGGAGTGCTAATGCAGCCCTGGCTCTTCAGATCCCCACGGGCCCAGCAGACAGGCTGCACAGTCACTCAGCGCTGCTTTTGCTCCAACTTTGGAGTTTTGGAAGACTTGGAGCTTTCAGAAGTCCTTCTTGGTCTGTTTCCTTTCACTGCACAAGATCTCAGAGAATGGAGAGGGAGACAGAGCTCCAATGGAAAGAGCCCTGGCTCTGATTCAGGAAAGTTTAGTGGTGAATTACAAGATGTTGGAATCCTCTGGTTTCTGTTCTGTCAGGCAGGGATGAGAAATCACCCCCGCCTCAGAGGAGTCACGGTGTCAGTCAAGTCCAGGGCACCAAGCCTGGCACACATAATGACAAGCCAGCCTTCAGGTCTCTGGGGGTCCAATTATGTGTGCTGCATTGTATTTGGTTGTGTGAGTGTGAAGGGGGTGAAGGGTAAACAGCCTCCTCTTCCTCTCCTTAGCTGGTCCCTTCAGCTCCAGGCTGCTGTCTAGTTTGGTCACTGCATCTTCTCTGAGGGCCTGTGCAGGCTGCTCAAGACTGTCCACAGGGCAAGCTTGTGTGGGGGTTTGAAAGCCCTGCCCTGGGCATTGCTCACTCTTGGCCTGCTGGTCTCCCAAGTTTTGGTGGCTCCCAACAGGTGGATTATGCAGCGTCCCCCATCCTTTAAGAGACCAAGCAAAGAGGAGCAGGGCAAGGAGAAAGAGGAGAGGAAGGATTCATGGTCCCCAGCTCTGATTCAACCCAGGCTTGCTCCGCTCATTCTGCAAAGTGATGGGGCTAAGTGTGACCACCAGTCTTCTCTGGCAAGAAAATCTTGTTAGCTTAAGACTGTCCATCTGTTCCTCTGTGTACTTAATGCTTCTTTGTCAAAATAAGACTATAAAAAATTAATAATTTGAGACCTTGAGAAGTGAGAGGAGGGCTGAAAACAGCTGAGAGTCCTGGCTGAGTTCTGTGTGAGGCATTGTTTAAAGCATGTCCACAGGGGTCAGCTGTTCATGTCATCCTTCCTCCCTCCCTTCCTCCCTCCCTTCTTCCCTTCTTCCCTCCCTCACCCTTCCTCTCTCTGTCTCTCATTTCTTTCCTGCCTGCACCTGTGGCATGTGGAAGTTCCCAGGCCATGGGTCAAACCTTCATGACATCAGTACCCCAAGATGCTGCAGTGACAATGCCAGATCCTTAACCTGCTATGCCACAAGGAAACTCCATGCCTCAGTGTCTGTCAAAGACCTCTCCCAGGGGAGCAGGCCTAAGAAATGAGGACCCTGGTACCAACAGGCAGTTGTCAGCTGAACCCTGTTTTTCAAGATAAAGGTAATGATTGAGTCACTAAGCTGAAACTCTGACCTGAGATGCTTGGTAGCCATTATGACCCAGTTAACCTATTTTAAAAGTTAGTTTGGGGTTACTTAATAAAAAACTTCCAGAGTTCCCATCATGGTGCAGCAGAAACAAATCTGGCTTGGAACTATGAGGTTGTAGGTTCAATCCCTGGACTTGTGCAGTGGGTTAAGGATCCAGCGTGGCCATGAGCTGTGGTGTAGGTTGCACATGAGGCTTGGATCTGGCATTGCTGTGGCTGTGGTGTGGGCTGGCAGCTGTAGCTTCAATTCAACTCCTAGCCTGGGAACCTCCATATGCCTCAGGTGTGGCCCTAAAAAGCAAAGAAAAAAGAAAAAACGAAGAACTTCCTACACCTGAAATACATTTCCATTCTCTCCTTTCAAGTAATTTTTTAGAAACCTGTTTTTGCCTGGAGTTTCTTTTCATTGCTAGTAAGATGGCAACTCATTCAGCTGCCTTTCCAATACTTTCAGCTTTGAAATAGAAATAATTCAATGCTAGAGTTCCTGTTGTGGATCAGTGGGTTAAGAACCCAGCATAACATCCATGAGGATGTGGGTTTGATCTGTGGCCTCACTCAGTGGGTTAAGGATCTGGCATTGCTGCAAGCTATGGCATAGGTCACAGATGTGGCTCAGATCCAGCAGCACTGTGGCTGTGGCAGAAACCCAAAGCTGCAGCTCTGATTCTACCTGTAGCCTGGGAATGTCCATATGCTACAGCTGAAGCCCTAAAAATAAAAGAAAAATGAAAGAATCTAATGCTAAGATTCTCAAACTTGCTGTTGGTTAGAATTACCTGTGGACCTCTTGGAAATGTATCTGGGTTCAGACTTGATCCCTGGATTTAACTGATCTGGTGTGACCTGGGCAACAGTAACTTTAAAGCTACCAAGTATGGAAAATGTAGCCAAGGCTAACCAGTGTCATGTGCTGTTTCTTTGTGACTCTATGTGGTCACCTCTTGGTACTTTATTTATGTGCTTTTTTATTTTTTCTTTTTTAGGTCCTCACCCATGGCATATGGAATTCCCAGGCTAGGGGTTGAATCAGACCTTCAGTTGCCAGCCTTCACCACAGCCACAGCAATGCTGGATCAGTGCCACATCTGCAATCTATGCTGCAGCTCGAGGCAACACAGGGCAATGCCAGATCCTTAACCCACTGAGCAAGGAGAGGAATCAAACCTGAATCCTTATGGATACTAGTCAGATTCTTAACCCACTGAGCCACAGCAGGAAGGCTTGTGCTTCTTTTTTTTTATAATCTGCTTATTCTAGAAGCTATTTGCCCAACTCTTGGATCATTCTGTTTCCAGGCTCTTGGTCTCTTTGTGTTCCCTTATAGTGATTTTCAGAGAAGTTCTTTGCAGGAGGAAGTGGCAGTGATCAGGAGGGCTTGGGAGAGTGTTAGTCAAGCTAGGTGGTCACAAGTCAAAATGCCCACAGAGGCCAGAGAGCAATGTAAAGGCAGTGGGCTGGGTGGGAATGATTCAGTCACAGAGGGAACTGGGGTTTGCAGTGACCTGGAGGGTACGTCCTCTGGATGAAGGAGACCACAGCCACCCCCTTCCAGCTTGTTGTGCCACATGGGCTGTCATGGATTGCAAACATGGCTACAAACTCTTCTCATCCTGGAAACCTTCCCCCTCTGTGATGATCCTTTGCAACTCCTTATGTCAGGAGGTGGATTTGGTTTCTCCAGCCCTTGACACCACAGATCATGGAACTTGCTCTGGCCAATGGGGTGATGGCAGATGTGACACCAGTGGAGGAGGAAAATAACCTGAGCATCAGTGCTTGCTCCCCTGATGCTCTTGGGGGTTATGTGACCATGGAGGAGAGCCCTGGCCAGCCTGTTGCATGATGCACATGTGGCCCAGACCACAAGGACTGCCTGGCTGAGCCATAGAATTTGGGAGAATAATAAGCATTTGTTCAGGCGACTGAGTATCAGGTTGGGTTGCAAAAGCTTACTGAAATACAGCCCAGCATTACCAGTTGTTATGATCTTTTGCAGAGAAACCAGAGGTTCACATTTTTGTGTCAGCTCCAGTTTGTAAAAAATTTGAGTTAGTAGCCAGCATCCAGAAAGCCCTCTGCCAGCCAAAGAAAACACATCTTCAGGCTGCCCTGGGCCCGCAGGTTGTTGTTTCAGAGGATGAGAGGTGTTTGTAATCACACTGAACTGCCACCTATTTTCTCACCTTCCTGCCTTGGTGCCATGCCCGGCTTACCCTCAGCAGCTGTTTTTTTTGGATGGAAGACTCACCATAAACTTCACAACCCCAGCTTCTCTTGGCCATCTTCCCACATGGAAATGGGAGCTGCTGGTATCAGAAATTGCCATGGAGAAGTGAAATTTGAGATGGATCCCAGTGAAGGGAAGTGGAAAGGATATTCCTGGTTTTAGGCCAGCAAGGGATCGGTCATGGGAGTGGGGCTGGTGGTGGGACAATGAGTGGGCAATGAGGCCACCAGTTTGGGCCAGAGAAGAGGGTTTCTGCAGGGAAAGCAAAAGAGCAAACACAGAGGAGAGATGATGTGCCCCCCCTCCAAGTGCTAAGCCTGAATTTTGACCTTTGATTCTGTGAGCATTCTAGGCAAAGAGAACTACCTTGAAGCTTTTGAATGGGGGTGCATGGGAAAGCAATGCTCTAGTGTATTCTAGACATCAGAGTGCTCATAGCATAAGAATGGAGGCAGAGAGAAACAGACAAAAGATATGAGGCTTGTGATACCACAGGGAAAAACTGAGATGGGGAAGAATTTTACTTGAAATTTATGGTAACTTCTCTTTACCTTAAGTTATGCTAATTCTCATATCTAAACAAGGCGTATTGGCTTTTTTTCAAGGCACTTCAGTCACCAACTTCATTTTGTCAATGTTCCTCTTTCCTGACTGAAAGGTGTCTGGAGCTCACAGTTATTTATTCTTCCACTTCTCTACTCTCCACCAGTGCTTCTAGAATCCATCTCCCCTCCTTCCTATACACTCCCCTCCCTCTCACCCTGAGGGATTTAAGTTGTTCACCTTCCTTGGAATGAAGGCTTACAAAGCAGGGAGAGTGGGAGGAGAAACCAGAAAAATCTTAAATATGTTTTTAAGTCTTGGAGAGCATAAAGGCAGGGTTACAGATATGGGAAAAAAAGGAGAAAAAGAAAACTAAGAGAAGTTAATTATTGTCATAATGCCATGAAAATACAAAACCTACAAGAAACAGTGGCAAAGTGGCCAGATGTAGACCAGTGATTTTTCACTCTTGACAACACGTTGAAGTCACTAGGGAGCTTTAAAAATTCAGTCCTGGGATCCACCTTCTAGAGATTCTGATGCAGTTGGTGTGGGCAATGGGATCTTTCCAAGTAAAACTCTGAAGGTGATTGCATGGTATGTGGGAGGTGAGAACTGCTATCCATCTTCTCACTGGTGCCTCTCCTAGGCTGAGGCTGCTGTTTTGAGGTTTGAAGCCACCTCTCAGCTGCATCTGGGGGAATGTTTGCTATTCAGTCATGATCATTTTCATGGTAGATATGGGCCACAGTTCCCATGTTACCTTGAAAAGTATGTGCAGTTCTGGAGGGACATGTCTAATGTAGGCCATAATCCTTGGGTTTGATGAAAACTATTTGTTTTATAGGAATGTACAATGGCCTTAATACCAGTGAGGATGCTCATTACCATAAGTCTGCCTGGTGAGAGTACTTCTTCCCAAGAAAAAATGAGCAGAACTCTTAGAACTTGTACACAAATGGGATGGAGGGAAGGAAGACAAGTAGAATCAGAAGACAGAGCAGATGAGATTTCAAGATGAGATTTTTGAAAGGAGACAGAGGTCAGAAACATACTAGTTGTTAAGAATGGGAAAGCTTTGAAATGTTAGTGTAAAGGTAATGGAGCTATTATGGAAATGTTAACATACTTAAATGGGACAGGCCTGAGCTCAGCTGGCAAGGGGGCAAATGGCTGAGGAGCCAAGGGGTGACATGGTGCTTTTATTCTTCAAAGCCTGGGAGTCTGGGTGAGGTCAGTTGGAGGGAACCTCCAGAGCCTGGCTGGCTGAAGAATTGCTGAGGAGAATTTTTTCCCCTATATTCCACCTGGAGGGTAAGTGGACAGTACACCTCCAATTCACAATCATCAAACTGCTTATGCTCATGGACAGACCTTTTCTCTGGAACTGGAAAGATGTTATCACCGTCATTTTTTTAGAATTGAGAACAGTGGTGCCTTTAAGAGATTTTGCTTTAAATATTTGTTTTGTTTTGTTCTTTTTTGGCTGCCCTGTGGCATTTGGAATTTCCAGGCCAGGGATCAGCTTTGAGCTGCAATTTTGACCCATGCCACAGCTGTGGCAATGCTGAATCCTTAACCCACTGTGCTGGGTCAGGAATCAAACCTATGCTTCAGAGATGCCACCAATAGTGCCACAGTGAGAACTCCTGCTTTAAATATTTTTTTTGAAAACCTTGATAATCAGGATTCCTTGCTGTCCCAGTATGATTTTTGGAGGATTAATGGAACTTTCTTAAAATTAATGTGTGTCCATTAAAAAAATAAATAAAAGCAACCCTTGGAGTTACTTTGTAGCACTTCAGGTTAAGGATCCAGTGTTGTCACAGTAGTGGCTTGGGTTGCTGCTGTGGCACAAGTTTAATCCCTGACCTGGAAACTTACACATGCAGTGGGTGTTGCCAAAAAAAATACAATTCTTTTTGATGTTTGGCATTTTATATCTAAAATAGATTTCTAAGTATATCATGGGGAAGTCTAGTGTTCCTCAGTCTTTAACATGTTCAATGGAAAAATAATTGATATTAGATTTTCTACTAAGACATTTTTTAAATATGTAAAAGAAAATGTGTGATAGGTATTTAACACATTGATATGATGCTTCTTAGATTTTCAATAACCTGCCCTTAAGAATTGCCATACCAGGCATGAGAATGCACATGAATCAATAGGTGATGAAGTCTTACAGCAGTTAATTCATCTCAGGGGTGACTGGTCCATATTAATTTTTAGTCCAAGCATCTATGTTTTTGGAGGCAATTTTTAGCAGCTTTATTGAGTTATAATTGATATGCACCAAATCGTAGTTGTTTTATTTTATTTTATATTTTATTTTATTTTGTCTTTTCAGGGCCACACCCATGGCATATGGAAGTTCCTAGGCCAGGGGTCGTAAGGAGCTATAGCCACTGGCCTATGCTATAGCCACAGCAACAAGGGATCCAAGCTGCATCTGTGACCTACACCACAGCTCACCACAACAACAGATCCTTAACCCACTGAGCAAGGCCAGGGATTGAACCTGCACCCTCATGGATCCTAGTCTGGTTCATTACTGCTGAGCAATGATGGGAACTCCCCAGACCATACTTCTTTAAAGTCTATAGTTTTATGAGTCTTGTTACATGAATACACTTGTAATGCTAACACCCAGGACAGGAGACAAGGATCCAAGTTAAAAACATATCATTGTCATTTCCTCCTAGACATGGTTGTAGCCACTTCAGTGAAAAGAAGACTTGTGCTTTTATTCTGTGGGCTTTTGATGCAATTCAGACATTTGTTCTTTTCATGAGAATTCAGGTTTTTTTCTCCCTCATCCCCAAAGATTTGGCTCAGGATAAGAAAAAAAAAATTCTTATCATCAGGGCTCAGTGTCAGCGCCTCCCAAAAGTGAATGCCTCACCCTTGGATGCTGTAGAGGAAGTTGGGGGAACTGTCCCTCCATCAGAAAGAGACCCATGTGACTGCAAGGCCTTCTGGGTGCCTACCATGCCTGGAGATGGGCTTCTGTGCATTACAAGTCAGCTAGGCTCCTCAGCCACTCAATAACCCATCACTCCAGCTGAGGCTTTGCTCGGTCCTGTAAAGGTACCTTTTCTGTCCACAACCACCAATGAGGAGGGTCCTAATCCTAGTTTGAGACTGGTAAGAAATGTGCTTTGAGATATGATAATATCCTTTATTTTTCCCCCAATATCATTTCAGAGTATATGCTCAATTAAATGCTGCTCCTCCATCTCTAGAATTGAAAGGAAAGAGACCAGACTTTATATTTTACCTCCCATTACCTGTCTTTGTTTTTTTTTAGCTGTGACAAGACATGCAGTGTCCTAACCACTAGACCACCAGTGAATGCCCTCATTAGTCTTCTTCTAATGGGATGTTGGTGCTGTTTAACTCCTGATCCTTGGGGTTTTTTTTAGGGCTTCACCTGTGGCATATGGAAGTTCCCAGGCTAGGGATTGAATTAGAGCTGCAGCTGCTGGCCTACACTACAGTCACAGCAACATGGGATCCAAGCCTCATCTGTGACCCACACCACAGCTTGAGGCAATGCTGGATCCTTAACCCACTGAGTGAGGCCATGATCAAACCTATGTCCTCATGGATACTAGTCAGTTTCTTTAGTGTCAAGCCATACCGGGATGTCCTCCTCCTCCTTGTTTGTAACCTTCTTTATTCTCCTCTGCTCTAGGCTTTACTATTTCTATAACCACTGGACAATGCAGACAGCCACCTACTTCTTCATTTGTGTGGACCTGGCTTTCACCCTCTTTGAGGAACTGGCATGGCTCCCACTCCCTTTCTTGGTAAGCCTCCAACACAAAATGGCTAATCAGACCTTGTCATACATGAGTTGGACTCCAAGCCTCTTCCTTCTTTTTACCTCAGATTTTAATAGATACGAATTTGGTTTTATTTTTCATGCTGGGGGAAGTGGGTGGAGGAATTCTGAGCTGGTGCTTTCATCATAAGGCATTGTAAAGGGAGTGGCAATTTTTAGTCTTTGGTGCCTGCAAGGATAAATTGGGTTGGCAGATGATGTTTTAAAAATCATATTTCTTTAATGCCAAGTAGATGATATCAAAATATAGGGGAACATGTGACTTGCTATGTTCCCAGCTTTTTTTCATTGTCATAAGTCATTATTTATAGGTGCTTTTCAGCAATACATCAAATCACTTCGATACTCCAGAGGGGCCTGAGTAATCAGTTGATGACTGCCCACATTGACTCCTGACTTGACACTGCTCTCACCTCTCAGAGTTGTTATGACAGAGACTATGACTTGCAAAGCCTAAAATATTTACTTTGTGGTCCTTTGACAGATAAAGTTCACTGACCCCTTGGCTTAAAGAATAGGCTCTTATGATCTCCCATGATTCTGTGGGTTGCTGGGCTCAGCTGGGCAGATTTCAACTTTGGCTGGGGTAGTAGATCTCTTGAGGCTGGCAGCTTCTGCTGGCTGGCAGCTAGAAACCCTGCTGGCTGGAGCTGTGGGCCACACAGCCACTCCCTGTAGCTTAGGCTTCTCCCAATTGCCAGGGGTGGGGTTCCAGAAAGGAGCATCCTAGTGTGCAAGCCCCATCCACCTTGCAGCAACCTGCTGATATCCTGCTGGCCAAAGCCCTTCATATGCTGGAGCCCTGAGGCAACAGGGGAGGACCCTGCACAAGAGGGTGAAAACTGGAAGCATGGTTCACTTGGGGCCATCCAAGTTGATGGTCTTCCATGCCTCCAAATGATGGGGCAGCCATGATTAATGAAGTCTCTTGGTGGAAAGCTTTTGGCCCAGTGACTGTTGAACAAAGTCTGAAGCAGCAGGGCTGGGCATTCACAGACCTGGATGGAGTGGGTTTCCCCCAGCCCTGGCCCACGCTGGCCGAGATGAGACTTCCACGTGGCCTCTTCTCGGCCCCTGGCCTCCCTTCCCAGTCCTCACTCTTCTGTTTGTTATTGGTCATATACAGCTTGGGCTTGGCTTCCCGAGTTACAGAGTATGCCTTCAGCTAGCATTTGTACCTCAAAAATACGTGTATTAGGGAGGGCTTTGGTCCAGATCCAGCATTTACCAAGACAATCTTATTTGGAGCAAAGTTGTCCTGGAATTGCCCTAGAACCTTTGGCCAACCTGGCCTTGACAGTGAGTCTCTGTAGCCCCTCAAATGTGAACAGGCTGAGAGCTAGGAGGTTTGCAGCTCATAGCCAGGCCCAGGACACATGAGCACTAGGGTGAGGGGTGGAAAAATTGTGTCACCTGCTCTTTTCAGGGCCCAGAGCCAGTACCTATCTCCTGTCCCTGACCCTTAGGAAGTTTGTTCCCTCCAGTTCTCCAGACCTCCAGACCTTTGCACCTCCCTGTCCTGAGCCAAACTGTCCAGTGCCCTGTATCCCACAGAGGAGATTGCCAGGACTTTGCAGGGGGCCAGTGGCCTCTGTTCTCTCCTCTATCCAGCTAAATACAGGCAGAAAGACTGCAGGGCCATGATACTTAAGGAATGACCCAGCTTGTCAAAACACATCTTTGGAGAGTTGTTCCTAGAGAAACCGAACATCTAGATGTCCATTCTGAGTGGGTAATTGGAGACTATAGGAGATGCCTGCTTCTGCTGGGCCTGCCTTCCCCTTTTCTGGGTAAATGGCTTCTGGGGGGGGTCCTCTACCTGCTGATGCAGCCCCCCTCCCCCCTCCCCATGAAGCCCTGCCAGTTGAGTCATGGGATTTGTGGTTCCAGAGCAGGTTTCATTTTAAGAGGAAAAAATCCATTCCAACCAGCAAATAATTTTGCTGCAGCTGTCAGTAAAATGAAGGGACATGGCTAATTATATCAGGGTGGTGGGGGAGTATGAGTGAACCAAGACCCAGACTCTGAGCAGCAGGGTGCTGGCTCCCTCTCTGTCTTATGCCACAGGCTACCTCAATTGCTGAAGTGCTCTGCCTGACTGTGTTCTTTGGGAAACTCATACACTTTACAAAAGTCACTCCTCAGATGGTTTTATGGAAGGATATGAAAAACATCTGCCTCATGGTAACTATCGTGGTGAGTGCTCGTGACAGTGCCTTTGAGAGTTTGTGGTCAGAGGCAGGAAAACCAGGAAGAGCAAACACTGAAGAGGTGTGCTTTGGCTCAAGAAATAAAGACAGATGTCACCTTAGCAAATACCAGTCAGTGCTGCTGCTGGCAAACCATAACTGAATCACCAATTGGACAGAATGTGAAAGTGTGAAGAGTCTAAATATCAATAGCACTTCCAAATCAAAGAGAGACATAAACTGCAGAAGAAAAATAGGCATGGAATGTGTGTGTGTATGTATACACACACACACACACACATATATATATATATATATATAAATTGGGTCACTGTGCTGAACAGCAGAAATTGTCACAACATTGTAAGTCAGCTATGCTCTATTTTTTTAAAAAAGCAAATAAAAAAATAGGTGAAGGCATCTCCTAAAAGAAGAAATAAATATTATCTACAGCAGAAATTGGCACAATATTGTAAATCAACTCTACTTTAATAAAAATAAATAAATAAATAATTTAAAAATGTTTAGAAAAAAGAATAGCAAATAGGGGAAAATGTTTAACTTGACTAATTAAGACATGTTTTAAAGCTGCAATAAAATACCAAGTATGTGCCTATGAAACAATGTTAGCAAGATTGAAAATAGAACACATCAGAGTCTACTGGAGGGGGTATGCTGTCTGTCTTTCTGGAAGTTGGCAGTTCCTTTCAAAAGCCTTAGGTATGCATATGTTTACACCTGGATTTCCATTCCTGGGACATGATCTTTAGGAAAGAAGGATGTGTTCAAAGATTTAGTCACAAGCTTGGTCATGGCTGAGCTGTTCATAACATTGAAAAGTTAGAGGGAGTTCCCATCATGGCCTCAGCAGGTTATGAACCCGATTAGTATCCATGAGGATGTGGGTTCGATCTTTGGCCTTGCTCAGTGGGTTAAGGATCCTGCGTTGCCCTGAGCTGTGGTATAGGTCGAAGATTCGGCCTGGATCCCACATGGTTGTGGCTGTGGCTTTGATCCCTAGCCTGGGAACTTCCATCTGACGAGGGTGTAGCCCTAAAAAGCAAAAACAAAACAAAGACCCAATTGGAAACAACTGGGTTTCCTGACAGTAGGAAATATATTAAGACATGGCACATCCACACAGCTCTTTAAAATGGCCTTAAAGGCATGAATGTGTCCGTTATCAAGGAGAGATGCTCATTGTCTATTAAGTCAAAAGAACAGGTTACAATACAGTTGGAACACATCTTTGTTAAAAGAAAAGAAGAAAGAGCATGAGAGAGCCATAGAAAAAACTGGAAGGATATATGCTAAGTAATCATACCAAGTGGGGCAGGATAATGTGTTAAGATGCTGCTGTGAGGAGCAGATGGGCCAGGACAGTGATTAGCTGAGAGGGCATCATAATTAGTGTCTTGGCCCAGCAGCCAGCCTGCCTGTTCTTCCCCGTTAACCAAGACCTCGCCTTTGCCCTTTCTACTCGCTCTTCTTTCCCCATCAGGCCACCTAATCTCAGAGCTTCCGTGAACAGTTGGTGGTGGTGGAGTCCCCAGGCTGGAGCCAATACTGGTTTCTTCTCTGAATTTCTTTACTCCATAGCCAGCTGCTTGCTTGTTGTTTCCCCATCAGTGCTGCAGCTCACACTCTATGTGGGTGGGGCCAACCCCACCCTCTCCTTCCCACAACTCGTGTAGCTATTCCTCCTTGGTCTGTGGTGCTTTCTCTCCCATCACTCACTCCAAGTCCTCCTGTTGAAGGTTCCCTCTCTCCCCCATCCTCGCCATGCCCCTTTCCCCTTCTCCCCACTGGGGGCGCTGTTGCATCTGATGTGGCCACCTGTTATCTCTCTGCTACATGCCATTCTGTTCCCATGATATAATATGGCCCAGGTCCCTGTCACCCCTTTCAGGAACTGCCATGGTCACCTCAAGCTCAGATCCCTTAATCTGTGTGTTTGAGCTGTCACTGCTGGATGAATTCTCAGAAGCACACTTCAGATCCTGACACTCCCTCACTCAGAACAATGTCTGTGAGTCCTGCAGACTGTGGATCCCTCTGACGCCACCCATCCTGCAGACATGCATCATCGGCGTCCTCTCCACTCCAGCCACTTGAGCTGCCTGCTACTCCACACTCAGTGTCTCTTTGGCCTAGAACATGTGCTGTCTTTTCTTAATCTTTCTCTGAATATTTGCTTTGAGTTTCCTTCGCATGTCTGCTGAACACTCGGAGGACACAGAGTACGGACCTGGTCTTTTTTCTTTCTTTTTAAGGCTGCACCTACTGCATATGGAAGTTCCTGGGCTAGGTGGCTGCAGGCCTGAGCCACAATCATGGCAACCCCAGATCAATGCTGCATCTGAGACCCACGCCACCGCTTGCAGCACCCCAAGTTTATGAAACTTGCTTTTTTTCATGATGGATTGTGACCCTCCTTCTGGGTTGGTAAACCTACATTCACATGGTCACTTCCCCTGACCCCTAACAGTACCGACACCTCTGTCCTGTGTCTCTCACAGCTGACTTTGATTTATCTGATTATCTATGGGTCCCTGGAAGCTGTTAACATCCATGCTGTTCGATGGTCAAGGGCCTTAAGGCCAGTCTTCCTCATTAACTTCCCCGAAAGTCGTCAGGTAAGGATGACTAAGGACACACCAGGGTGTGGTTTTTACATTTGCAGGAAATTAGCTGATTTCCCATAAATGAAATGGAATCTTGCCGTCACAGATCCGAAGGGCTTTCCGAAGCATCTGGAACACCCTTCCCGATATCCTCTACGTCTTCCTCTTGTTCATCTTCAGTGTGCTGATATTTTCCCTCATGGCCTTGAAGCTTTTTGGGAATAGGTGAGCGCCCCACTCTGAATGTTTCTGCCTGAGAATTCTCCCACCTTTGGGTTTGGCATGTGGGCAGTGGAATTTGTCAGCAGATGCTGTCTTCCTCATTCAGACATTCCAGGAGTGCTCTTGAAAGTGGGGCAGGGAGGGGGAGAACAGGTTGGAAGCCACAGCTTCATTTATGGCTTTATGATGTGGGTTTTTTCATTCTGTATTGTTGGTTTCTCTGAGGGGTCTTAAAACAGTGGAAGGGTCACCCTACTTCACCAAAATCCTGGACATCACGTTTGAGTTCGACGTGCTGGTCACCACAGCAAACAGCCCTGACATCATGTATGTGGGTCCCCAGCTCAGGTTCCTCCAACACCTTTTACCTTAACCCAATTCACTTTGTTAAAAACAGCTGTAAGAGAAAAAAATAGTGATTTTCATATTTCAATGATTTATTCATACTCAAATTTTTGAGGAGTGCAAAATGTCAACATGAATGATAGCCTACTCTCCTCTGTGCTTAGACCCAAATTTAGATGAATTAAAAACAAAAAGCCTGGAGTTCCCATTGTGGCTCAGTGGGAACAAATCTGACCAGCATCCACTGGGACGTGGGTTCTATCCCTGGCCTCACTCAGTGGATTGAGGATCCGGCATTGCTGTGAGCTGTGGTGTAGGCCACAGACATGGCTCGGATCTGGTGTGGCTCTGACTGTGGTGTAGGCTGGTGGCTGTAGCTTTGACTCCTGGCATGGGAACCTCCGTGTGTCACAGGTGAGGCCCTCAAAAGAAAGAAAGAAACAAACAAACAAAAACCCGGAAAGCAACAGGTGACATCTCTGGAGATACAGCTCAAATATTTAAGCCCACTTTCTATTCTGGGATTTTGAGTGTTGAGGTCAGACACCCAAGTCATTTTTTGTAAAGGAATCATGGCTTGTTCTCCTAAGCAGTGATGTGGCTTTCTGATAAAATGAAACAGGAAAAAAAGGTTAAGATTAGTAGTTGTCACCTCCCCCCACCTCCCAAGGGTAATTCTCCACACATCTGGACATTATTGAGAAAAACATCATGGGTTTTTTCTAATGTCCTTTGTGTTAGGGATTTGCCTCATGCATGGAGGTAAGCTGATTTGATAGTGCGACACCTAGCAGAGAGCTCTGGTCGTTCACCATTGGAGGTTGTGTTCAAGCTGCAAACATCAGTCACATCTCTTCCCACACTTGCACTTAGGGGGAAGGGGTGGATTTTCTATCACCCAACTCTGTGTGGGACCATCATGTCAATTTGTTCTGGGTTGGTGGCTCACACATGGGCCTGGCTCTGGCCAAAAGGAAGCAAGGTGAAGTTCCTGGCCCTCCTTGTCTCTTCTTGGGTCTTGCCCTCAGACCCTCAGCTGCCAACATCCCCTTCTGTACAAAACCCAGTTTCCATTAAAAGCGGTATGAGCATGCCTCCCAGGTTATGCCTTATGTCCCAGCACCATTATTAATGGCACTCCTCTCATTCTTAAAGTCTCAGTGGGGATAGAAAATTATCTTCTCTGCAGCAGGGGAGTCTGTGTCCCCGACGAGCCCTGAGAGTAAACCCAGGCTGCAGTTAGGATTCCCTCTGCAGTTCTGGGCACTTTGCTCTCTTTTCAGGGATTCATTTTCTCATATTGAAGGGAGGGCATTGAATTGGGCCGAGCTCCAAGGTCCTGCTTGCTTTGATGGTTGGGACGTCTCTGAGGCACTAAGAATATTAGAAGGCAGGTTGGAAGTGAGCTGTCTAGCATTAAGGATGGTGATGGCTTCGAGGCCCGACCATGCTGTTTGGGAGTTAGGGAAGGTTCTCCTGGGCCTGTGCACATGGCTGGTCCCTGTGGGATGTCCCCAGAGCTCAGTCCCATGAACAGTGATTGTCTCCTTCTAGGATGCCTGCCCATGAGTTCAGTTGGTGGTATTCGCTCTTCTTCATAACCTACACCATCATCAACACCTACATCTTCATGTTCATCTTTCCGGCTGTTGTCTACAACAATTACAGGAAGCACTTAAAGGTAGCACACATGATCCAGGGGTCGGATCCTGGGTGCAGCGGCAGGGAGGCTGGAGAGGGCATTTGCTAAATATTTGAACCTGTCCTTTCTCCTTTTGCTTTGGTGAATCTGAAGACTTGTCTGGTGGCCTGTGGGACCTTGTAGTTCTTTACCAGTCTGAGAGGAGTCTAACAGTGTGTCCCAACCTCATGGGCAGGGGCAGGTCCTAGCTTTGCACCTCACTCTTTTTTTTTTCTTTTTAGAGGGGCTCCTTCTTTTAGAAAGAGAAAATTTCTCAAAAGATTTCCCTTAAATAAGGTCATCACCACAGACTCACCATCCAATTCCTGGGCTCCTGGGCTCCTCCCTCCTGCTGAGGTTACAGGTGTGGTAACCACCCCCACCAACACCTGGGGTTACAGGTATGGTATATCCTGAGCTGAGCCCCTGAGAAGAAGGCCTTGCACTGAATGTGGGGACGGAAAACATGCCCATGACTGAGAGTCACCTGAGCATGTAGGTTTCATACGGAACAGCTTTCAGGGTCCCAGAGTCCAGGACCCCTACTTTGTGGTGTCATGGATGCTGAATTTCTCCAGGGCTTTAGCCTTCACTCTCAGACCTAGATCAAACCGTAGCCACCAGCCTATGCCACAGCCACATCAAACTAACCAGACAGCAGCCCTTCACCCTGAGAACAGAAAACTTAATCCTTCCTAGCCTGTGGCCGAAGGTCCCAGCACCAGCTCCACACCCTGCCTGTGGGCTCAGCCCTTGAAGGTCTCCCCAGACCATACTTTCTGCTTTGCCCCAGGTAGGCACTTTTAGCCTGTATGTAAGCACATGGGCCTTGATTCTGACACATGGGTTCAAATCCAATCTCTGTCACTTAATATAGGACTTAGATGTTACTAAAGCTCTGCAATTCTCAGTGTGCTCATCTGTGAAATGGGGGGGTAATAACACTCCCTACTTGAGAGAGGCATTAAGAGGATTAGAGCACAGGTAAATAATACTCAGCTAGATATCTGAGCTGGTGAACTCAGTGCACATTAATCATTCTTCTTCTTTTTTGTTTTTCTTTTGCTTTTTAGGGCCACACCTGTGGCATATGGAGGTTCCCAGGCTAGGGGATGAATTGGAGCTATACCTGCCTGCCACAGCCACAGCCACACCAGATAAGAGCCACATCTTTGACCTACACCACAGCTCACAGCAATGTGGCCAATCCCTAATCCACTGAGTGAGGCCAGGGATCGAAACTCCAACCTCATGGTTCCTAGTCAGATTTGCTTCTGCTGCACCATGACAGGAACTCCCAATCATTATTCTTCCTAACCCTCCTTACTGCACCACCCTCATGGAGGCATCATGCCACCAGCAGGGTTGGGGTGGGACAGATCCCTCTACTGGCTGGGCCAAGAGGGGGAGAGTGGCAGAGCAGGGAGTGAAAAGTGGAGGCAGGAGGCGCCCAGGAGCTCAGCACCTTGCAAGATGGAGCTGGCACTGTCAGGTTCCCACAAAAAGCCACAGAGTTTATGCCCAGCCTTGGAGGACCCTCCTGGAACAAACAGGACTGGCCACAACTGTGGCCAGGGGAGTTTCTGAGGCCTGGATCCTAGGGACCCATTCAGGCCATTCCTGCCTCTTGGGGGACCACAGTGACCATGCCCCTACTGGGCCTCTGATTGGACAAGTGACCCACCCCTCAGTGAGGAACTCAGGTCCTGGTCTGATGGAGGACAGGGGCCCAAACACAGGGAAGTGACAACATGGAGAGGAGGCTGTAAAACCTGCGATGTGAGAACACAGGAACAGCTGCCCAGGGGGATCCTGCAATACGAGCATCTGCCACAGGCAGTTCTAACCAGACACGCAATCTGAGGTCTCCTTCTCCGACCACTGCAGACAGCACCAGGCCTATGGCTGCTCTCTGCCTGGAATGTCCTCCTGGTCCCCCCTGCCAGAAAGTGGGGAGGGCTCCTGCCAGCTCTCCCATGGCCTCCTCCTGGGAGCCCTCCTCAGGCCCTCTGCAGGGGCTGTGCAGCTCTTGGCACATATCTCTGCAGCACAGGCATCAGCTCCCTGCAGGCTGGAAGTCCCCTGGGAGCAGGTCCCCAGCCTGGCTCACCCACAGGCCTCAGCCCCAGCTTGGAGCATCACAGACACTTGGCATTTCTGGGATGGATGACTGGCCCACACACATTTGATCCTAAGTGGCTCTGCCATGATGGGAGGTCAGATGAGGTCCATGGTTTGCAGCCCTGCTCACATTAGCATGTCCCTGGCAGCTTCTGGGCCCCAGACGGGCTGAGTTTCATGATATGGATACATGTTGATTCAGGATAATTGAACTGGATGAGCTAAGCCTATTGATTTATCAAATGTTGCCCAGACCTTAGACACTGCCTTTCAGAAGCCCCAAGTTCTATTGCTGCTGCTGGTCTAAGAATGACTCTTTGAGTGCTACCACCATCTAGGGCAGTGGTTCTGAACCTCGTCACTATACCGGAAGTTACCTGGTGAGTAATATTTTAAGACCATGGATGTCAGTGTGGGTGGTTTTAAGGTGCTGGTCATTTTTTCTGCAGGGTAGTGGTTCTCATTTTCCTGGGCATTGCAATAACCTCATGGCTTGTTAAAACACAGACCCTTGAGCCAGAAACCCCAGCATTTCCAAAGCAGGTCTGCAGTGGAGCCAGAGTATCTATTTTCCCAACACATTTCCAGGAGCTGCTGTCGCTTCTGTTCCCAGGAACACACCTTGAGAACTCTGCTCCCAGATTTGAGGGAGTTCACAGCCCTGACAAGGAGAGGTCACAGTAGGCCCCAGAGACAGGCTTGTGTGGTTGGGGTCACCTGGGTGGGGGCACAACATGGATCACTAACCAGAGACTGCCTACCTACAACAGGACCAAAGCCAACCCTGGCCACTGCAGCCTTGGCAACAGTGGCAGTGGCAAAGTGGTCTCCTTCCCAGAACCCCATTGTGGAGGCCATGCACCTGTGTGAACCTCCTCACATTTGGGGCTCACTGCAATTTTGCCAGTAAGGAACGTAAGGTGCCAGGGTTCACACTGACTTTCCCTTTTGAGCTGGGACTCAGGCTGAGGTCACCTGAGTCTGCCCTGTGCAGAGGGTGGTAATGGGAGCCTAGAACCCAGACATGGGCAGAGAGATTAGTTACAGTACCTTTAAATGCCAGCATCTGTGGCTTACTCCCTCTGTCACCTGGGCCAGCTGACCTGACTCTGTTCCTCACTTTCTGCACCCTGGAAGTGGTGATATTTAGCCATTTCTTCTGGGGTTATGGGAGGTTCACAGATGGCCCTCCGTGGGGTAGGCTCCTTCATGCCCTCTGCTGGCTAGGTTTCTGGTTTTCATTAGCTGTGTGAGGAAGGAGGTCGAGTTTGCCTGCCTTGCTGCAATGGTCAGAAGGTCCACCAGGCTCCAAATCTTTCTTCTCCTGTGCCCCTCAGCAAGTGTGTGTTACCTGCACCTCTCTGGAAAGGCAGAGGCCCACCTTGGACTTATCTTTCTTATTGACCCTCCTGAGATTTGCTTCTGCCCAGGAAGAGCCTCTACCCCATCCCAGCTCCTTCAGGCATCCCCAGCCGAGTTCTCCCACTCCACTAAGAGAACTGGCCCATCCCCCATCCTCAACCCTCACTGCCCTCATCAGGTCACCCAGGAGCCTTACCTGAGTAGGCAGAACTCACAGAGGTGAGGCTGGGGCCTGGCTCCAGAGGGCGCCTCTGGCCTTGTCTGGGATCAGAGACAGGTTGGCATATGTTATTGGGATTGTAAGGAATATCACAGGCTTTTTACTGCCTAAATTCTTTTCTGTGTGTGTGTGTGTGTGTGTGTGTGTGATGTTTGTCTCTGTGATTGCTTTTTAGGGCCACACCCATGGAATATGGAAGTTCCCAGGCTAGAGTTCAAAATGGAGCTGCAACTGCCAACCTACACCACAGTTCACAGCAACGCTGGGTCCTTAACCCCTGAGCGAGGCCAGGGATCAAACCTATACCTACATGGATACTAGTTGGGTTCATTACCACTGAGCCACAGGGGAACCTTTTCTGAATATTATAAGGAACACTAAAGCAGAGAAACAATGATGACACTATACATCATTCTCCTGGTAGAAAATGAAGGTGAAATAGAGAAAACATGGTTTCTAACTGCAGAACCGCCTTCAGCCCTTACTTGTCAGAAACTCATGCATGGCATTCCTCGGATACCTGGCCCACCTTTACTTTGAGAATAATCTGGAGGAAGCTGCTCCATAAAATATTAAGTTTGACATGCCTGAATGCAATCCCTGATTGGTTGTAATCCTCCCAAATTTTACACATTGAGAGCATAGAGAATTATGGAAGAGAAAATCCCACACACCATGTCTGAGGTGAAGGTTCCACCCACTGTCTGACACAGCCCTACCTTCTACTGCTCTGAGCTCCTACAGCCAGGACATGGTCTCAAGCTCACAATTCTGGCACTCCCTGGCACTGGGGACTTTCAGTATCTGGTACCTGTGCCCTCCTGGTGTCTGCTTGCCACTGTCTCAGGGACAGAATGAGCATGGTGGCCTCCACATAAGCCACGTACAGGGAGCTGGGCTGGTCCCAAACCTCTTTATTGTGACCATAAGTGAATCCATATTTTTCAGACCAACATCTTGATATTTAGTTTGGAAACTCTGAGCTGAAAGCTCAGGGAATGGAAAAGACAAAAAAAGGGGTGGGGTGGGGTGGGTGGGAAGTTCCCTTTGTGGTGCAGCAGAAATGAATCTGACTAGGAACCATGAGGTTAGGGGTTCCATCCCTGGCCTTGCTGTGGTGTAGGGCGAAAATAGGACAAAAGACAAAAGAAAGAAAGAAAGAAAGAAAGAAAGAAAGAAAGAAAGAAAGAAAGAAAGAAAGAAAGAAAGAAAGAAAGAAAGAAAGAAAGAAAGAAAGAAAGAAAGAAAGGAAGAAAGAAAGAGAAAGAAAGGAAGGAAGGAAGGAAGGAAAAAGAATGCAAGCAAGCTCAGGGATTTGGCCTCTGGCATATTAAGGCCTCTCCCTTCAAGCTTCAGAGTCCTTTGGGCAAAAAGCCTCTTTTAATTGTTTCCCTTGAGCCAATGCTTCTTCATCCAGAGGGTGCTCACAAGCCCCGAGCAGAGGTCATGTTTCCAACCCAGATTCCACTGCCTCCTCTGCTTCAGGCTATTTGGGAGGAAAGAAGGGCATCTGGAAGATTCAAAACCACCCAGCTGGTGGGACAGGACCTCAGAGCACCAAATCTATGGGTGAAGATGATCAGTTTATCCTGGCAGCAGAAGAAAAGTTTCACTCGCCCCTCTGGGATTTCTCTTGTCACATTCATTTCCCGGGAAAATTCCCAAACTCACTTACTGAGCAAGGTCACCAGGGAGGAGTGGGATCTGTGCACAGCACCCCACAAGTCCCGCTTTAGAGGTACGCTTTGGCCCCGGTGTGAATTTTTATATGAATCTTACCTTCTGAGCAGCCCAGAGCTTCATCTCTAGTAAACCTACATGATAAGAATATAGACTTATTAATGACTAGCCCAATGTCTCTTAAATACAATCAACTCAGCATGAAAGAAAGGTGTTTCCCAGGGATCTGGTGAAACTTCACAGCCTTCATGCAAAGGGAAAGGAAACTGTGCTTCTCCTTTCCCACATCCTTCCTCAGCCCCTAAGACAGGAAGGTCTGGCATTTGGGGAGAAAGTATTGGGGAGAATGCCTTGGGCATGTGACTCTGCCTCTTCCTCTCAAACTGTGGGCTCAGGCAGCCTGAAAGCTGGATGCAGTCTCCTACTGACTCTGCTCTCCTCCTGAGAGCACCCCAGACCCTGCTTCCTGGAGGTTGCTGTACAAGTGTGGGTGAGTAATTCTGGGCATGATTTTGTGCCATGTCAATCCAAACACTCTCTTGGGCAGCTGATTCAAAGGCCTGGCCTTAATGGAGTGAGAACTGGGGAGTAAATTCTACATGGAGGTTCCCAGACTAGTAAATTCTATATAGAGGTTCCCAGACTAGGAGTCAGAGTGTAGCTGCAGCTGCCAGCCTACACCACAGCCACAGCAGCTGGGAGTAAATTCTATACCCCACCCAACAAAGAATTGGGGTGTTACTTTGCTGTCACTCTGACTTCTGTATCCTGCATCACCACAGGACTTCTTCACATAAGGTCCTATGCACAGGCATTCATAGCAGGAGAAGCTGCAAGGCTAACAGTGCTTGGCAACCCGACCCAGCTGCACGTTATGGAGACATGCCATCTGGTGTCCAGGAGAGCACAGGAATGTATTGTGTCTGTTAGCATTTGGTCGGGGAGCCAGGAGTGGATCCCACACAAAGAGCAGCAAGTCCTAGTAGGTGAGAAGAGCATGGAGACCAGGAATCTGGGTCACACTGTAGACTCATATCCAGCTGAACACCTAGGCAGCATCTGAGAAGCCCATCAGCAAGGAACATTGAGCCCATCACGGGCATGAGATTCAGAGAACTAGCCATGTTCAGGGGGCACAGAGCTGGGCAGTGAATGGGACACAATCCAGAACAAAACACAGAGTAGGAAAGTGGAGACAACAATGTGGTTTTGTTTGCTGTAAGGAGCAATTCGAGGACAGTACGGAGAGGATTTCAAACTTTATTACTTGTGCTGCTATTAACTAACATCTCCTGAATGCAA
Source organism: Phacochoerus africanus (assembly GCF_016906955.1). NCBI lineage: Eukaryota > Metazoa > Chordata > Mammalia > Artiodactyla > Suidae > Phacochoerus > Phacochoerus africanus. The sequence goes on from NC_062548.1 coordinate 47,051,579, forward strand.
GTCTGCTCCTTTCAATCTTACCTTTTTCCACCAATGTCTGTATATAAATATTTGACAGGTATACTTCATTTGTTATACATATCATTAGGAGGTGTTCCTGTTGAGGCACCACAGGAGTTCCCAATGTGGCACAAATCTAACTAGTAACCATGAGGATGCGGGTTTCATCCCTGAGCTCAATCAGTGGGCTAAGGATCTGATGTTGCCATGAGCTTGGTGTAGGTGGAAGACATGGCTCAGATCCTGAGTTGCTGTGGCTGTGGTGTAAGCCAGCAGCTGTAGCTCCACTTTGACCCCTAGCCTGGGAACCTCCATGTACTGCAGGTGTGGTCATAAAAAACAAACAAAAAAACAAAACATACAAGCAAAAAACCTATGGAGATTTGATGAGTAATTGTAATGTGGATGGGATCCTGGAACAGTAAAATGAATTTAGTTAAAAACTAACAAGATCTGAATGAAGGGTTGATGAATAATTAATCAATAGTCCATCTAAGAAAGAAATGGAAAATTTTATTCAAACCAACCTGAAGATTATAACCTAGGATTATGTCCTAAGTATTACAACCTGAGGATTATAGCCTCCAATAGTCTTCCAGAAAATTCTGAGGACTGTTTCACCCTTAGAGGACAAAGCACAGTTGCCTACATTTTTGAAGAATAGGGTTATACATCACAGTAATGTATTGACAGTTTACATAGTCCAACAAGGAGATTAGGGGTCATTGAGACCACTTACAGGACAGAGAAAGAAATGTTAGCTAAGGAGTTTACCTTGCTAGTGCCAGGAGGAAAAGGCTTTTTGTGGTTGTTGTTTCCAGTAGGCATTCCCATGTATTCTAAAAGGATCTAGTTAATATATAATGCAGATGTACAACGCACACTAAAGTTTCCCTAGCCTGGGAACCTCCATGTGCTGCAGGTGTGGCCATAAAAAAAAAAAAGCCTATGGGGAGTGGCTCAAAAGGCAGAGAAAATTTTATGTGAAATGTTTCTTGTTCTGCCTCAAGAATGGTTTTGTTTAATTGAAAGTATTACTTTAGTTAATAATACATCAATATTGGTTCATTCGCTATGACAAATGGACCCTACTAACATTAGGTATTAAAAATAGAGGAATCTGGAGGTGAGCCGTATGAGTATTTTAAGTACTATTGTCACAACTTTTCCATAAGCCTAAAACTATACTAAAATAAAATATTTTTAATGTATTACATTTTTTATTAAAATCTTATACTTTGGGGTTTGGGATCATGTAGGTGTAGTACCTATCCAACTTTTTTTAAAAAGAGAGAGGCAAAAAAATAATCACAATAAATGTAAATTCCTGGGTTCTTAGGAACCAAGGTTCCAATTTAGCCCGTCCAGGGCTAAGCCCAGAAATATGTATTTTTACAAAGCTCCCCACATGATTCTGGTGCAGGTGGCTTCAGATCATACTTTGAGAAGCATCACCTCCTCCTAGTATGTTTTATTGGAAAGCTTGGTGCATGACAGATAAAAGCCATTCAGGTGACTGGGCCCCAGCAAGCCACACTGACAGTGTTTGGTCTAACCTCAGACACAGACCATGAGCAGCATCCTACCACAATAAAGGAAAAAAACCTGACAGGACCCTGAGCATGAAGAACAGTCACATTGGGATGACTTCATTCCTTGGGGAAAAATAAACCTGGAGGTCCCTTTTCTGTGCAGCTGATTGGTTCATTTGTTCATTCACATGTTCATTCATTTCCTTCCACCTTTTGTTCTTTGCTTTTTTTTTCCCACTGTACAGCAAGGGGGTCAGGTTATCCTTACATGTATACATTACAATTACATTTTTCCCCCAGCCTTTCTTCTGTTGCAACATGAGTATCTAGACAAAGTTCTCAATGCTATTCAGCAGGATCTCCTTGTAAATCTATTCTAAGTTGTGTCTGATAAGCCCAAATTCCCCATCCCTCCCACCTCCCCCTCCCCCTCCCATCAGGCAGCCACAAGTCTCTTCTCCAAGTCCATGATTTTCTTTTCTGAGGAGATGTTCATTTGTGCTGGATATTAGATTCCAGTTATAAGTGATATCATATGGTATTTGTCTTTGTCTTTCTGGCTCATTTCACTCAGTATGAGATTCTCTAGTTCCATCCATGTTGCTGCAAATGGCATTATGTCATTCTTTTTTATGGCTGAGTAGTATTCCATTGTGTATATAGACCACCTCTTCCGAATCCAATCCAATCATCTGTCGATGGACATTTGGGTTGTTTCCATGTCCTGGCTATTGTGAATACTGCTGCAATGAACATGCGGGTGCACATGTCTCTTTTAAGTAGAGTTTTGTCCGGATAGATGCCCAAGAGTGGGATTGTGGGGTCATATGGAAGTTCTATGTATCGATTTCTAAGGTATCTCCAAACTGTTCTCCATAGTGGCTGTACCAGTTGACATTCCCCCCAACAGTGTAGGAGGGTTCCCTTTTCTCCACACCCCCTTCAGCACTTGTTATTTGTGGATTTATTAATGATGGCCATTCTGACTGGTGTGAGGTGGTATGGTATCTCATGGTAGTTTTGATTGGCATTTCTCTTATAACCAGCGATGTTGAGCATTTTTTCATGTGTTTGTTGGCCATCTGTATGTCTTCTTTGGAGAAATGTCTATTCAGGTCTTTTCTCCATTTGTCCATTGATTGATTGGCTTTTTTGCTGTTGGGTTGTATAAGTTGTTTATATATTCTAGAGATTAAGCCCTTGTCGGTTGCATCATTTGAAACGATTTTCTCCCATTCTGAAAGTTGTCTTTTGGTTTTCTTTTGGGTTTCCTTTGCTGTGCAAAAGCTTTTCAGTTGGATGAGGTCCCATGGGTTTATTTTTGCTCTAATTTCTATTGCTTTGGGAGACTGACCTGAGAAAATATTCATGATGTGGATGTCAGAGAGTGTTTTGCCTATGTTTTCTTCTAGGAGTTTGATGGTGTCCTGTCGTATATTTAAGTCTTTCAGCCATTTTGAGTTTATTTTTGTGCATGGTGTGAGGGTGTGTTCTAATTTCATTGCTTTGCATGCAGCTGTCCCGGTTTCCCAGCAATGCTTGCTGAATAGACTTTCTTTTTCCCATTGTATGTTCTTGCCTCCCTTGTCAAAGATTAATTGACCATAGGTGTCAGGGTTTATTTCCGGATACTCTATTCTGTTCCATTGGTCTGTCTGTCCGTTTTGATCCCAGTACCACACTGTTTTGATGACTGTGGCTTTGTAGTATTTCTTGAAGTCTGGGAGAGTTATGCCTCCTGCTTGGTTTTTGTTTCTCAGGATTGCTTTGGCGATTCTGGGTCTTTTGTGGTTCCATATAAGTGTTTGGATTGTTTGTTCTAGTTCTGTGAAAAATGTCATGGGTCATTTGATAGGGATTGCATTGAATCTGTAGATTGCTTTGGGTAGAATGGCCATTTTTACAATATTGATTTTCCCAATCCAGGAACATTGAATATCTTTCCATTTCTTTCCATCTTCTTTGATTTCTTTGATTAAAGTTTTATAGTTCTCGGCATATAGGTCCTTTACCTCCTTGGTCAGGTGTATTCCGAGGTATTTGATTTTGTGAGGTGCAATTTTAAAAGGAATCGTATTTTTGTATTCCTTTTCTAATATTTCATTGCTGGTATACAGAAATGCCACTGACTTCTGAAAGTTCATCTTATAGCCTGCTACTTTGCTGAATTTATTCATCAGTTCAAGGAGTTTTGGGGTTGAGTCCTTAGGGGTTTCTATGTAGAGTATCATGTCATCTGCATACAGTGACAGTTTTCTCTCTTCTCTTCCTATATGGATGCCTTTTATTTCTTTGGTTTGTCTAAGTGCTGTGGCTAGGACTTCCAAAACTATGTTGAAGAGCAGTGGTGAGAGTGGGCATCCCTGTCTTGTTCCAGATTTGAGGGAGAAGGCTTTCAGTTGTTCCCCATTGAGTATTATATTTGCTGTGGGTTTCTCATAAATGGCTTTGATTATGTTCAGGAATGTTCCCTCTATACCCACTTTGGCGAGGGTCTTGATCATGAATGGATGTTGGACTTTGTCATATGCTTTTTCTGCATCTATTGAGATGATCATATGATTTTTGACTTTTTTTTTGTTAAAGTGGTGTATGATGCTGATTGATTTGCGTATGTTGAACCATCCTTTGTTCTTTGCTTTTTAAACAGGCACACCTGTGGCATATGGAAGTTCCTGGGCCAGGGGTCAAATCAGAGCTGCAGCTACCAGCCTATGCCACAGCCACATTGACACCAGATCTAAACCACATCTGGGAACTGTATCACAGCTTATGGCAACACCAGATCTTTAACCCCCTGAGGGGGGCAAGTGACCAAAATTGCATCCTCAAGAGACAACATCGGGTCCTGAACCCTCTGAGCCACAGCAAGAACACTTCTTTCTACTTTTAAGGACTTATTTGCAGGAGGAGCTGTGCCAGATGATGGGATTTCATGTGGTGAGCAAATGCAACCTACATCCCTTCCCTAGAAATTCATTCATTTTTTTCAATTTTTATTTCTTTTTCTCTTTGAGTGGATTTGCAATGTTGTGAAAATTTCCGCTGTACAGCAAAGTGACCAAGTCCTACATATCCCCCAAAACTTGAGAAGCTGATTTCGGGTCCTTAAAGAGCCCAGGGAATTGCATAGCCCTTGTCTGTCTCTCTCTTACAATGGCCATCCCATCCCTACCTCCATGCCACTCTTCCCTGCAAAGAATAGCAAGACATGGAAGTTTCCTATTCCTTCCTTCATCAACCCATGAACTGAGCCCAGGATGAGATCCACCAAAGTAAGAGCTATGAGGTGGCAGAGACTTTTCCAAAATGTCTGGGAAAATTGCATATTTAACCACATTAAGTCCTTCTCAGTGGACCTAGGGACTGGGTCTCTCTGCTTTTAGATGGACTTGCCTCAACTCTGCTGTCATACTGTTGCAGAAACCATGGCAGCAGAAAGAGACAAGCTGCACTTGGAGATGTGGAATAGCCAGGTTTATTCAGCACCAGTGTGGGCTCAGAGGAGTCACCCCCAGAGTCTGAGGGGTGACTTCTTTTTCCCATACAAGCATCCTGGCCCTCCCTCTTCCCCAAGCAGACAGTGTTCCTGTTTAAGAAGCTGCTGCAAGATTACGAGAAGGGTAGTATGGGGTAAACAAAGCTGCTATCAGGCAGGCAGCTGCCTCCTCAGCCAGGGGTCATGGGTGGGGGTGGGGGTTGTTTCTCTAGTTAAAACTCTCACTTCAGAGTGCTATTAGTCTTTGGCTCAATGCACAAGCTGATGCCGAGAGTGAGCTCCCGGGATGGTTTGGCTGCTGGGTCTCCCCACAGGGCCTGGGATGGTGAGGAGGATGGCGGGGGCCTGAGGAAGGGCACTTCTGTCATGTCATTTGAGGAGCTGTTGGAATTGCAGATCCAAGTGGGGACTAAGACATACAAACAATTGGTAACTGGAAACAGCACTAAGAAGCAAAGTTCTAGACCACCTGTCCAAAAATCATATGTGGTCAATAAGCACAGGCCTCTGGAAATGTCAGCCAGGGTCCAGGTGCCATTTTTGCGTCAAATTGTCCCCATCAGTAAGAAGGTAGCCCGCGACCCATGCTTTGATGATCTGTCAGGGGAATATAATCCTGAGGTTTTTGATAAAATGTATCAGTTTCTAAATGACATCTGAGCCAGATAGAAAGAGCTTGTGAATAAACAGTTGAAGAAGCACCGCTAGGGGAGGAGCATGAGAAACCACAACAGCTTCTTCAGAGCATGGAGCAGCAAGACATGACACAGTAGGAGCAAAAGTGGCAGCAGGAACTCTGCCTGGCCCTGAAGCAGGAGTGGTGGGCTCAGGCCCAGCAGGGCCATCGGCCATACTTCCTGAAGAAATCTGAGCAGTGCCAGTTGGTCCTAGCTGAGAAGTTCAAGGAGCTGAAATGCAGCAAGAAGCTCGAGAGCTTCTTGAGTTGAAAGAGATGCCAAAATGCAGGCAAGGACAGAAGACATCTCCCTTTGAGCAAAGAGTAGTAAGGAAATGTCCTCAGCTCTGCTGCTGCCCCAGCAAGAAATGCAGCTCCTGGGACACATTTGGGCTGGGCCTGTTCTTCTGGTCCTTTCCCACTCAAGGGCAATGCTCACAGCTGCCTTGGAACTAGATTGGCTCAGAGATGACTGAGAGGGTCTGGGCTGCCCCAGGGATGGATGAGAGGAGCAGTTCAGCCTTGTGCCACAACACACTTCCTCTCCTTGGACCTGGATCACTGTGTCCTCCTGTCCTTCTCCCACTTACCTTGAAACAATGATTCTGGTATAGAAGGAAAAGAACCAGTGAGTGACATTGAGGCCAGTTGAAGGCCATAGGGTCTATGAGTGGCTCTCAGGACTGGGTCTTTATGTGGGAGCCAGTTCATAAACACTCTTGTCACTCATCTTTTTTATTCTGCTTATGTTGTGGGCAACCTAGAATTGCTGTTTCAGGGGTTGTGCGTGGGGTGGGCAGTAAACCTGAGGCTGCTACAAAGTGGAGAGTTAGTTCACAGCCCCCTCCTACTTAAACCCAACAGATGACATGATCATTCAAAGAGGGAACCAATTCCACAACTCATCAACATAGCTTTGGTATCCGATGCAAGGAGAGATAGGAGGGGGGGGGACAGAAAGCTTCCCCAGTAGGTCAGCACAGCTGGCTCTACTGTTTGGGTTGCAGATTCAATATTGCCCACATGGACTAGAAAGTATTCTTAAGCTGACACTTCAGTTTAAATGGCCTCAGGTTGATAGTACCTTGAGGCTCCTGGCACACAAGCAATTGCATTCCTTTTGAGGATTGTATGTGAAACACAGGCCTTAAAGAATTCCTTCAGATAAAATTTCACTTATAGTGAAAACACAAAGCACACAAGGAAAGAAACTACTGTGAGCAAGAGTCATTAGGAACAACAGCAACAGAATCAGACATGCAAAGACTAAGATGTTGGAAGCATAAAACAAAATGTAAAAATGTCTTAGGTTTAAAGAAAAGTTCTGACTAATGAAAAAACATCAAAAAGGACCAAATTGGTTTGATAAAAAAAGTTTTTAATGGAAAATGTAGTATTTGAAGTTAGAAATTTATTATGGTTAAGTAGCAGATGAGACACACCTAGAAGGAGAATGAACTGGAAGTAGATGTGGAGATGATGGAGCCCAGGAAAACTGGGAAATGGAAACTAAGAAAAAGAGGTTAAACACGTGGAAGAAGGGAGTTCCCTGCTCCAGCACCACAGAGTCCATGGCACCTCACAGCACCAGGATGCAAGTTTAATCCCTGGCCTGGCACAGTGGGTTAAAAGGATTTGGGGTTGCCACAGCTGTAGCTCAGATCCGATCCCTGGCCCAAGGACTCCATGTGCCACAAGCGGTGGCAAGAAAAGAGAGAAAAAAAAGGAAGATAGAATGAGGAGGTGTGACACAAATCGCAGTTCCAGAAGGAGAGAGTTCTTGAGAGGCAGAATTTTCTAAAGCAATAGAACATAAAAGCCTTAAGAATCAGGAGGACCAAACAGGAATGTGGGGGGGGTGGTCCTGGAAAAATCACACAAACTAGAGAACATTAGAAAGATTAGCATCTAAAAAACAGCTGGAAAGGAAGGGGTAGAATTCAAAGCTGAGACCTCTGTTATTGCTTGATGCTTCTGGGATGGTGAAAAAGATGTCCTATTGACAAAAACACACAAAAAATGCATTTCTCCCAGTGACCAAGATGAAGGCTGTAGCTGCCAGAAGAGTTCTGGCCCAGAGGGAGCAAGGGAGCCAGTGCCATGGCCTCCCCAATGCCACATGTGTCAATTCTACCATAAAGCCAACAAACCATTTCAGGATGATAAAAGCAGAAAAAGACAAACTACTGGGGTCACAGGAACCTTAAGAAAATAGAAGAGAAGCTTGAAAAAAAAAAGATAAAGTCTGAGCAGTTAAAATCCCTCTTAAAAAAAAAATAAAAACTTACCTCAATAAGATGACCTTGAACAGAGGAGATGTCCCAATTGAGGAGATGTCCCGATTGTGCATTGCAGTAGATGGAGCAGTTTTGGGATCCTGGCTCCAACTCTTCCAGCTTTGTGAACTTGCTCACCTCAGTCTTTCTGATCCAGATTCTCCTGTTGTAGAGTAAGATCTCACTGGCCTCTCTGGGCTCAGAACACAGGGTCTGAGCCATGGTGGACTGTCACTAGGTGCAATTCTGATAAGGATGATGGTGGTGATGGTGATAACGATGATAGTGATGGTGAGGGTAGTGGTGACATGGGTGACTTCATATCCACAGGGATTTGGGGACAAATGGTTTGGGGTGCAGTTCAGGCAGCAGTACTAATTGAACCCCACACCCATGACCTTAATGTACAGCCCAGGTGGACAGCAACTACCCAGACCAGCAATCCTCAAACTCTTTGATCTCAGGATCCCTTTATGCCCTTAAAAATTAGTGAGGACCCCAAGATGTTTGTTTTAAAACAAATCTTTAAAACATACTTTTCATCTTTCATTAGCCACTGAAGCCATGACACCATCACTTGTCATGTTGCTTCTGGAAAATTCTGCTGGACGCTCATCTTTAAAATGAGAGTGTGGTGGGGAAGAAAGGAGTTCCCATCATGGCTCAGCAGGTTAAGGACCCAATATTATTTCCCTGAGGTTGCAGGTGTGATCCCTGGCCTCACTAAGTGGGTTAAGGTTCCAGCGTTGCCATAAGCTACAATGTAGGTCACAGACATGGCTCAGTTTGGTGCTGCTATGGCTGTGGCTATGGCTGTGGCCAGCAGCTGCAGCTTTTATTAAACCCCTAGCCCTCCAACTGCCATATGCCACAGGTGCAAACAAGAAAGGCAAAAATGGAAGAAGTTACTTCTCCTAAATATTTCTGACATTTTCACAAGGGTATTAGTCCCATCTCAGGGAATTCTTTTTCTTCTAGCCTTTTGGTTCAGTTTTCCACACCAAGATATTGCCCTCCCCTTTGACCCCAACATTGCCCATGCATGTGCACATATAAACACACACACACACACACACACACACACAGTCAGCCTCTCTCCCAGGCATCACCACCACACCTAGGGGAGGAATTCCAACCATTGGCTCCCAGTCAATACAAGGCAATCAAATTGCACACAGCTTGAAAGACTCGAGGATCATTATAAAGATGCAGGGCTGAAGTTTGCCTCAGGTCTGCCTGCTGGAAACATGAAAGATTTGCAAGTCACAGGCAAAGATTAAACAAGACTGTGACATCAGCTTCGGCATATAAACTGTTTTAATGTGCCCTCAAGCTCTTTGGAAGCAGACTGGACACTGAGCATACAGTTGCTTGACCCATCACAGGTTACCATCATGACTGACAATAACAAGGCACTCTCCACCAGCCCGGATGAATATCAAAGTTTGCAAATTGGCCACCCTGGGGAAAGATCCCTGCCACAGACAATTTCCTTCAGCCCACACAGAATTAAACATCAGCTGGTTCCTAACATTAAAAGCCAAGAGACTGCACATAAAAAATCTGAATTTCTAGCTCTAAAAAAAAAATCCGACAATACTAGGGCTATGTTTCAACAGTGGGCTTGAGCAGAGCAGTAAATGCTGCCTTAGAGGGTGCTTGTGTATCCTTTATACCTTAACTTGAAACCACTAGGTGGCACCTGGAGGAGGTGGGGGCTCCAAGGGTTTGGGTTCAGCACAGAAAGAATTCAGTGAGAGGTGAAGCGACACATCAGAGGTGACTTAGTGGGATGGACTAGGACGTTGGGGTTAGTCAGTGGAAACTATTGCTTTTGGAGTGGATAAGCAATGAGGTCCTGCTGTAGAGCACTGGGAACTACATCCAGTCACTTGTGACGGAACATCATGGAGGAGAATGACAGAAAAAAGAATATGTATGTCTGGATCACTTTGCTGTACAGCAGAAATTGACAGAACATTGTAACTCAACTATAAGAGGAAAAATTAAAATCTTTTTAAAAAATTTATTTTTGTCTTTTTAGGGCTGCATCTGTGGCATATGGAGGTTCCCAGGCTAGGAGTTGAATTGGAGTTGTAGCTGCCAGTCTACACCACAGCCACAGCAACACAGGATCCGAGCCACATCTGTGACCTACACCACAGCTCAGGGCAAAACTGGATCTTTACTCACTGAGCAGGGCCAGGGATGGAACCTCCATCCTCACGGATGCTAGTCAGGTTCATTTCTGCTGAGCTATGATGGGAACTCCAAAAATTTTTTTTGAAAAAAGTGAATTTTTGGAGTTCCTTTCATGGCACAGCATAAATGAATCTGACTAGGAACCATGAGATTGTGGGTTCGATCCCTGGCCTCGCTCAGTGGGTTAAGGATCCAGCATTGCCATGAGCTGCGGTGTACTTTGCAGGTGCAGCTCAGATCTGTTGTTGCTGCGGCTGTGGCATAGGCCCACAGCTACAGCTCCCATTAGACCCCTAGCCTGGGAACATCCATATGCCACAGGTGTGACCCTAAAAAGACAAAAAAGACCAAAAAAAAGATGTGAATTTTTTTCTTTTTAGGGCCACACATGTGGCATATGGACATTTCTAGGCTAGCAGTTGAATGGGAGCTACAGCTGCCGGACTACACCACAGCCACAGCTATGCCAGATCTGAGCCACATCTGTGACCTACACCACAGTTCATGGCAACACCAGATCCTTAACACACTGATTGAGCTCAGGGATCAAACCTGCAACCTCATGGTTCCTAGTCAGAATCATTTTCACTGCACCTCGATGGGAACTCCAGTCTTCCTCATTCTCGAATAGCTTCCTTCATCAGTGTCTCCTCCATGTCCAGCACAGGGGTTTTCTTCTTCTACATGGTCAAACTGGGACAGTTGTGGTGCAATGGAAATGAGCAAAAAATGGTAATATATATTAAAATATGATCAATCATCATAGGTTTCAGTATAAGGTTACCTTTTCCTATATTTTTGTTTCAGTGCGTGCAGAGAAGCATGTCCTAGGAATCATTAACTTGGTAATCACACTAGGCAGGATGTGCTCTCACTCCACCATTGTTTTATTGTTTTAGGACACGTCTCATGGCTTTGTCACTAAGCAAGCAGGCTTGGTTTTGCTGTTAAGCTGGCCTGCTTTCTTGAATGATCACTAACTCACAGAGGTCTCCCAGACTTTTTTTCTACCTATGATCCCCTAGTGGGGTTAACTATTTAATCACCCACTTTGACCCTTTACTCTGTCCCTATTGAACCCACTTCTCTCAACTATATCACCTGCCACACCCATCAGCTACTGTATTAGGTATTATATATTCTCAGAACTAACACTACTGGCTGTTTTAAAGGCTCATGGTTAGACCCACTCCATTTACAATTAGGTTTACTATAACCGCTACTATGCAGAAGCTCCTCTGGGAGCTGATGGGCATGAAAAAGGCCTCCGAAGCTAAAAGTCAATGCAACTTGCTCTGGGTAAAGGCATCAGAGTTAGTTAACTTATTTCTATTTTATGCACAATTCTAAAAGATTTTTTTCAATTCATACTTTTCAGCCCAAAGAGGAAAATAATTAGAAGCATGGTGAAGATAAGGAGGAATTCCTTCCCTCTCAGCCCCCACTCAAAATACACATACACACACAGAGACACACACACATGCATAAATAAATATTAATGGTGGAAATAGAAGTAAACACTCTCTCTCATGTTGAGATTTACTATATAGCTGCAATAACCAAGACAATGTGGCACTGGAGTTCCCACCATGGCACCATGGCACAGTGTATGGAATTTCCAATTGTGGCTCCGTGGTAACAAGCCAGACGAGTATCCATGAGGAAGCCAGTTCAATCCTTGGCCTCTCTCCATCGATTAAGGATCTGGCATTTCCATGAGCTGTGGTGTAGGTTGCAGACACAGCTCAGATCCTGCATTGCTGTGGCTGTAGTGTAGGCCAGCAGCTACAGCTCTGATTAGATGTGGAGCCTGAAAACTTCCATATGCTACATGTACAGCACTAAAAAGTAAAAAAAAAAAAAAAAAAAGAAATGAAAATGAAAAAAGAAAGAAAGAATCATATTTTAAAGGCTTGGGTCACTGCAGAGGAGCAGATTGGATCCCAAGGCCAGTGCATTACCCCAGCTGTGACTCAGCTTCAACCCCTGGCCTGGAAACTACCATATGCCAAAAGTGCAGCCTTAAAAAAAAGACAGAGAGGGAGTTTCCATCATGGCTCAGTGGTTAACAAATCTGATTAGGAACCATGAGGTTGCAGGTTCGATCCCTGACCTTACTCAGTGAGTTAAGGATCTGGCATTGCCATGAGCTGTGATGTAGGTTGCAGATTCAGCTTGGATCTGGTGTTGCTTCAGCTGTGGTGTAGGCCAGCAGCTAGAGCTCCAATTAGACTCCTAGCCTAGGAACCTCCACATGCCAAGGGAGCGGCCCTAGAAAAGGTGAAAAGACAAAAAAAAAAAAAAAGACAATGTGGTGTTGGCAGAGGAGTAGAGACATAAGTAAATGGATCAGAATAGAGAGCCACGAAATAGACCTACACAAGTATACCAAATTAACTTTGAACAAAGGAGAAAAGGCAATTCAATGGAAGAAAAATATCATTTTCAATAAATGGTGTTAGACAACTAGACTTCTAGAGGCCAAAAAATTAACCTCAACCTAGACCTCAAACCATATAAAAAATTAACTCAAAACAAATGGTGGAAAATAAATGTAAAATGCAAAACTTTATATAAATATTCTAGGAAGAAAACTAGAGAAATCTAAGGTACCTAAGACTGTGCAAAGTTTAATCAGACTCAACACCATAAGCATGATTCAGAAAAGGATAATTTGGACCTTGTCAAAATTAAAAATATTTGCTCTGCAAAAGACCCTGTTAAAGGAATGGAAAAAAAAAAAAGAGATTACAGACAAGGAGAAAATATTTACAAATCATTTATCTGACGAAGAATATATACCTTGAATACACAAAGTAAACTCAAAACTTGGCGTTTAAAAAACAAACCATGCAATTAGAAAATAGGCAAAAGACATGGACAGACCTTTCACCAAAGATGATATGCACAAAACAGTCACAAGAAAAGATGGTCAACATCATTAGCCATTAGAAACACGCAGGTTAAAACCACACTAAGTCACTTCCATAGCTTATTCTACAATAACTAGAATGAAAACAGGGTGACAACATCAAAGACTGGCAAAGATGTGGAGAAACTGGATCACTCCTACATACCAGTGGAAATAAAATGTCACAGCTACTACAGAAAAGAGTTCAGCCATTCCTTTTAAGGCCAAAAATCAACCTGCCATGTGACCCAGGAATTGCACTCTTAGGCATATATCCCAGAGAAATGAAGATCTAAATTCACACACAAAAAAAACCCTATAGTATACAGATGTTTTATGGTTGTTTTGTTTATAAAGGCCCCAAACTGGAACTATCCAAATATCCTTCAAGGGGTGAATGATTAAACACATGAACAGTGGTACATCTCTCCCATGGAATACCATGCGGCAATAAAAAGGGAAAATATTGACACACCCAATGCCTTGGATGAACTTCACAAAAATTAAAATGAGTGAAGAAAGGCCAATCTCAAAAGGATACCTACTTCATGATTCCATGTATATAACACTCCTTAAATAACACGGAGATGGAGAACAGATTAGTGATTAGGGGTGGGGAATGGGTGGGTGTGTCTATAGAGGAGTAGCAAGAGGGATCTGTGCTGGGCAAGTATTGTTAGGTATCTCCATCATGATGGTTGCATGAAACAAACTTAGTTATGTGTAACAAAATTACTGAGTTACACACCTACACACATACACACACACACAAATGAAAAGCGTGTATAATAACTGGTGAAGTCTGAAGAAACTCTGTGGATTGTACCAGTGTCAGTTTCTTCTTTTTGATATTGTCCTAGAATAATGAAAGAAATTCCCTTTGGGAGAAGCAGGCTAAGTGTCCTCAGGACCCCCTGTACATTCTTTTGCACCTTCCTGTGAATCTGGAATTGTTTCAAAATAAAGGATTTTTGAAGCCTACATTATTTTACATTTAGAAGGTCCCTTTTACTGTTGGAACTCACGTTTCAGCACAGTGAGCAAGATGCAGCCCCAATGGTCCCTGGCCTCCCAGAACTCCCAGTTCCTGCTGATTTGTCTCATACCCCTGGCCAAGTAATGTCTCTTCTATGGAGCTCAATCCCCCACCTTCAAAAGGAAGAATGAATGACTGTTCAAAACTCTTGCAGTTCTCGGGATGCAGGACCCCACATGGACTAGGGAGAATGCCATGTACCAATACCAGGACAAGGCAATCAAGGAGATGGTGCCCAAGTGAGAACCATTAGATATTTGCTTTGGGTTCTGCAGCCTGACTGGCATGGCCAGCTGATAGAGGATGAAGAAATGGGGGCTTCTGGAAAACATGTGAGAGGAGATAAGGAGGGAGGAATGAGGAAGCCCTGGGAGAATTGCAGGTTGCCACCTGATGCAGGCACACCTATGCATGGGTATGAAAGCCTCAGCCCACAAGCTAAGCTCCACCCTAACCCCATACCCCCGATACTGTCCTAAGCTGATGCCTGGATACCAGCATACTTAGGGCATCTTGTCCAGTCCTATGGCTTTAAACGCCATCAATTCACAAATGACTGCCATAGTTACATAGTTTTTCTTTTTACAGCTGCACCAGCAGCATTTAAAAGTTCCCTGGGTAGGGGTTGAATCAGAGCTGCAAATGCAGTCCTACTCCACAGCCACAGCAACACCACATCCAAGCTGCATCTGCGACCTACACCACAACTTCTGGCAATGCCAGATCCTGAATCCACCGAGCAAGGCCAAGGGTCCAAACCATATGGTCGGGCACACGTTGTTAGGTTCTTAACCCACTGAGCCACAGTGGGAGCTCCCATAGTTACATCTTTAGCCCTCACCTTTCCCATGGCATGGAGACTTGTTTATCAAAATGCTAACAACATTGACACTCAGCATCTCAAACTGCAAATGGCCCAAACCAAACTCTTGCCTCCCTGTCAGCCAAATTTGCTTCTTCCCCAATTTTCCCTCTCTGGAATCAGTACCCCTGAGACTCCACCTCCAATGTACATTCCAGATCTATCTACTTCCCACCATCCCCACTGCTACCACCAGCCCCAAGGCATTTGTCTCCCCTGGACCTGAGCCTCTGCTTCACCTCTGCCCCTGGTAAATGATCCTTCTTCAGTGTTAATTAGAGCTGGTCACCGCCACCCCCAGATTAAAGCCCTCCAATGGCTTCCTGGCTCACTTAAAATCCAAAGTCCTCACCCTGGTGAATATGGCCCCTTCTTCCTCTCTGACATCATCCCCTCCCCTCCCCTCCCCATCCTGCCCCCTCACTGTGCTGCATGGGGCCTCCTTCTGTTCCTCAGATACCACAGAGCCTTTGCACAGACCATTGCCAGAGTGGAGGCTCCTGCACAGATCTCTTCATGCCTGGCTCCTTCTCATGGGCACCCCTCAGAGACCTGCCCGGACCAACCTTTCCAAGATGGTATACCAGTCACCCTCCCCTCATCACCTGTTTCATTTCTTCATACAATAGGAATAGTGTCATAATTTGTTATTCATACCTCGTGCCTTGCTTGTCTCCACCATGGGAACATGGGCAATGGGTGAATAGGTGTCTTCTCTACTTTTTTACTTAAAGTGGCTATGACATGTCCTGGTACACAAATGATGCTCAGTAATACTTGTTAAATGAGTGCATTACTGCAGAGACCACATGGATGCCCTTGGGTTAGGGTCCTTCAGGCAGGAGAGCATTGATTCCAGTGTTCCCTTTGACAACACTCCCTTTCACAAAGGGTGAAACCCTGATCTGGGCAGAGTAGGGCTCAGCTGGGAGATGAGTAAAAGGCTAAAGTGAAGGACCCTGAAGGACACCCGAATCCTGGGCAGGTGCAGAGCCTGGAGTGAAGCAGACACCTCCCTGAGGACATGAAAAGGTAGCATCCCTTACCTCTGCATAGGACCAAGCCATCAGCTCCAAGATGAATGAGGAGAAACACACCAGGACAGAGGTGGACATGGGACAAACCCAAGAGGTGTGTGGAGTTAGGGCTGGACAGTGTGACCCTGATGATAACCAGGAAAAAAGTAAATCCAACATTCACACAGCACTTAACTAGAGATGCTCACTTAAAGGAGAGAAATAATTTGCCACCATCTTTACGTCCCTCAATTTTAGTTTTTGGGGATTTGGGTGTTTTGTTTCATATCAGATTGCTAAAGTCCAAATCAGAAGTTTGATTTCAAATAAAGAAATCAAGAGAAAGGTAGGTGTAGGCCCAAATATCCCACTCTGTGGACACACTGAAGTCAGCTGGGCCAGCTGCCCCTGTGTTTGGCTATGGGGCATGTCTTCAGTGATTCTCTAGGTACATACAAGGACAACTCTGAAGGAATTAATATACCCCAAAGGCTTTGGGGACCCTTTCTCTGTGGACTTTTCTCTGAAGGTTTATAGGCCAAATCCAAGTGCTTCAAAGACCAGCACTGGGAGGGGTGGATGGGGAGTTTCAACAAAAAAATTATCATATATAGAATGGTTACACCACAAGGCCCTACTGTATAGCACAGAGACTATTTTCAATACCCTGCAATAAACCACAGTGGAAGAGAATATGGAAAAGAATATAGATAGATGTATAACTGAATCACTTTGCTATACAGTAGAAACTAACACAACATTGTTCATCCTCCATACTTCAATAAAATACACTTTATAAAAAAGTGAACTCCTCGAAGTTCATAAATAGATTTCAAGGCAAGTGTGAACTAAAAAAGAAAACAAACAAAAAACCAACCCAGCCCTAACAAATATGCAAATCAGGGGAGAAAAGAATCTTTTTAAAGGTCCCCAAATTACACACTACATGAGAAAACAAGGGGGGTCTGGGAGTGATGGACATTTTTTTCCTTCTATACTGTTTCCAAATTTTCTCAACAAACTTTAAAATGCTTTTAAGATAAGAGAAACATTATACTTATGAGAAATCAAGTTCATGATGAAGGGGAGAAAGTCTTCAAGGTATTTTGCCAGATGTTTCACTTCCATGAATTTGTGTTAACAGAAGCTGTAGTAATAAGACCAGAGAGACACAGTTGTTGCACAATCAAGGAAACCCACATCACATTGCCTCTTGACCTCCCAGGCCAGTGTCACAACCAAAAACACACTTTGTGGTTGACTCTGTGTCACAAATTAGAAGGACCTGGTGAGAAGAGACAGACAAAAAGCCCTCTGGTTAACTCATGGAAGCCAACACAGATGGCCCAGGTGGCTCCTGAGGGCCGGTCTTAAAAGGCAGGAAGAAGCAGACAGCCTCTGCCACTACAACATGAAGGCCCTTAGGCCTCTTAATGAGTGACATGGAAATTATATTCCCCATTCGCAAAGCACTTGACATGCATTATCATTTCTGACCAGTCCTAGGTGGAGGCTAGATTGATATTGTCATATCTGACAAAGGAATTGTATGCAAAATTGATAAAGAAAAAAAAAATATGGAACTCTTCTATAATGATTGTAGGACCCAGTTACAATGGCAGAAGGGACATCCCACACACACACACTCATCCACCAAGCAGTTAGCTGCCACACAACCCAAGTGTCTGTCCTACAGTTTGACTCAATTCTAACACCATCGCCTGGAGTCAGCATCATATGCCATGGGTTAAGGTCTCAGCCCCCCCCCCAAGACACTCCTACCCCACTTCAGATGCCAATGGCAAACCATAGGTCCCCAGGTTACCCACAACTTCTGTCCGACTTGGCTACAAATCAGGGGTTCCCGGGACCCTTCCTTGAGTTCAGGTTAATTAATCTGGTAGAGTGGCTCACAGAAATCAGGGAAACACTTACATTTACTAGACATTCAAAGGATATGACCAAGGATGCAGAGAAACATCAGATGCAGAGATACACAGGACAAGGTCTGAGAGGGTCCCAAATGCAGGAGGTTCTGTCCCTGTGGGCCTGGGATGCATCACCTCGATGGTGTAGATGTGTTTACCCATTGAGAAGCCCTCAAAAACCCCATACTATTGGGATTTTATGGACACTTTATCTAACTCCATTTCCAGCCCCTCTCTCCCCACTGGAGAGTGGGAGGCTTAAAATTCACAGCTTCTAATCATGCCTTGGTCTTTCCAGTGACCAGTCCTCACCCAGAGACATCTCAAGAGAACAAAAAGGTGTTCCTGGTGCTCTTTTCACTTAGGAATTTACTGGGGCTTTTGGAGCTCGGTACCAGGAATCGAGGACATAGTGCAATGTAAATATTTTCCATTATCTCACGCTTTGCAACACAATAAGACAAACCACCATTTCTTTTAATGGACAAAAAATAGGAACACAAACTATGTCCCATAGAGAAGATGTGGAGGGCTCCCTGGTGGTCTATTGGTTAGGACTTTCACTGCTGTAGCCCAGGTTCGTCCCTGGTCTGGAAACTGAGATCCCACATCAAGCCATTGCATGCTACAGCCAAGAAGTAGAAGGAGAAGAATTAGAAGAAGAAAAAGGAGAAAAAGAAGAAGGCGAATTGGCAGAAGAAGGAGGAGGGGGTGTGGGAGGAGGAGAAGAAAAAGGAGAAGAAATGTAACTAGTCCAGAAGCACAAGAACAAATGCTCAACATAGGTAGTCACCAGGAAATAGAAAAGTAGAACCACGGTGAGATGATTCTACACTCTCACTAACATTAAATGGAGCAAAGAATATTGGCAAAGATGTGAGCAGCTGAACTCTCACATGTTACAAGAGGGAATACAAAATGGCATTGCCATTATAAAGAACTCTGGCAGTTTCTTACAAACTGCCAAACACAGCCTTACCATATAACCCAGAAATTCTGGCCCATGCCTTAAACAAGAGGCATGAAAACATAAGTCCTCACAAAGATGTGTACACAAGTGTTCATAATGGGATGGTGACTACCTGTGACTGTCAAAAATTGGAAACAAATCAATTGTCCATCAGGAGGCAAATGGAGATGCAAATGATGGTACATCTATTCAATGCAAAACCACTCAACAATAGAAAGGAATTAACTCTTGCCAAACACAAAACATGGCCAAATCTCAGAAATGTTGGGCTGGACAAATGAAGCCAGCCACCAAGAATGTCACCAGGAAGGATTCCATTGACATGAAATTCAAGAAAGGACCAGCCTAAGCCTCAGTGATGGAAATCAGGGCTGGACAAATGAAGCCAGCCACCAAGAATGTCACCAGGAAGGATTCCATTGACATGAAATTCAAGAAAGGACCAGCCTAAGCCTCAGTGATGGAAATTAGTGGTTGCCCCAAGGCTAGGGGTAGGAGATTGGCTGCAAAGGGGCCTAAAGGAACTTTGGACCAAGAGGGAAAGAGTCTCTAACCTGATTGAAGGATTTGTTTCAAACATTTTTTTTAATTTGCCAAAGGTCTCCATTTAAAAATGGATTTTTTACTGTATGTAAATTATACTCCAGGAAGGTTGATTTTTAAAAGAAAAGAAAATAATAAACCTAAGTGTGACATCAAAAAAGTGTGTATGTATGCATACATGCAAAGGATGCCAATCAGCTGAGGGTGTGGCTGCCTCAGAGCAGGGAGTGCACAGGGAGTGAGGAGGTGTCAGCTGGGACTTGGACTTTTTCTGCTACAAATTCTGTGCCATTTGAACTGTGGGCAAAAGACAATTTAGAATAAGGAGGAGTGGGAGGAGAAGATGGAACTTAAGTGGTTTTTTCAGGGCACACCAGAGGCAGACAGGATTCAAGCCCAAGCTTTCTGATTCCAAGTGTGGGAATGACCTAGGTCCCAAGAGGGTGCTCTGAAGGAAGGCATTCTTCATCCTCTGCTGCTCGTTTTGATGGCATGCAAAAGCCTGTCCCAAACGCCACTTGGAAAATGTCTAACTATGGAAAACATTGCACAGTTTCATCGGAAACATTTAATGCTCTGGCTCCTGGCTTCAATTGTTCAGTAAATATTTATGCCTTTTTTGCCAGCAACTTCTCAGGAATAGAAAGAGCTGCCTTTCTGCTTCCTCATCCTCAGCTGTTGCTCTGGCACAGAGGGGACTCACTAGTCAGTGCTGTCTGCTAAGTCCACAGCTCAGCCCTGCCCAGTCCATCAGGAATGGTTCTCAGAGCATTCTGGAATGCTTCAACGTAGACCTCAAAAAAACCTGCATCTTACTTCTAACAATATGTGTCATAGAAAATTTTATATCAACCATCACTTTGTTTCTTAAAACCTCACCCACAACATACGGAAGTTCCCAGGGCCAAGAGTGGAATCGGAGCAGCACCTGCCAGCCTACAATGCAGCCATGGCAACACCAAATCCAAGCCACTTCTGCTGCCTGTGCCACAGCTTGTGGCCATACCACACCCTCAACCCACTGAGTGAGGTCAGGGATCCAGAACCTCACAGGGAGAACATCAGGTCCTTAACCCATTGAGCCACAACAGGAACTCCTCAACCATCTTTTAATGCCCAGGGCTGGGCACATCTAAAAATCTATTTTCAGTTTTGTGTATTGCCTGACACAGAGAGCACTATTTATGGAAGCAATGAATCAACATGGAGCTAAAACACAAACAAATATCAAATTTCTCTTATGACACTTTATTGGAGATGGGGTTTGGAAGGAGGTGTCTTTTTTTTCCCCTCCATATTTCTATACTGAGTTTAGCTTTTCTTTGCTAAAGTCTGTAACAGACCCTGGACAGGTGAACTCCTCTAGGCACTCCCCTGAACTGTGGGTACTTAACCACTAGGTGGCGGGAGAGAGTCCTTTGCCAGGGGTTGGGGGCGGGGGGCTGGGGGCTGGGGGATGGGAGGTAAACTGATGCTCTGCTGCCCATGATGAAGTGACTCTGGGGAGCTTCCTGACCCACAGCTTTTCAGTTAACATAGAATCTGTTTGTTAAAGCCTCCAGAATATGCCAGAATGTGAAGAGACTAGACTTCGGAAGGAAACAGTGGCAACGTCATTTTAAAAGCTGTTTCCAGCTTAAGGTCCTGAAGGCAGACACTTGTCCAGCAAGGCAGTCATTTATCAGCTCACCCGAGCCTTGCCTTGCTTTGCTTGCAAACACTGTTCTTAAATCAGATGCGAGCCCAGACAACATCTAGCTCACCCTTTAACTTCTGTATAATAGGAAGGCTTTGTCTCTCTCATTGCTTCCTATTGGCTTATCTTTCTAATGGGGACCAATAGCTGATATGATGGCAGTTAGCTCATATCTGGGAATGGGGAGCAGGGATGTCTTGGTGGCAGGGCAGAATCTGAGAATTTAACTGAAGATTGTCTCCTACAAGCACACACCCCGATTTTCCCCTGCCCTTTCTCAGCTGTTCTCTACAATCCCCTCCACCTCCCAGCCCCCAAAACCACCCCAAGAAAAACTGGTTTGTGGACTTCAGGAGGACCAGGTGACATGTCAGTCAGGGCAGCTTTCTAAAGAATTTCTGAGGATAACCTTGATTCCATGTGAGATTTGCCTGAGCCCAACCTACACCCCCCTCAACTCAGCAACTACATTCAAGAGCCAGACAGCCTTCCCAGCAGGCCAGGCTCTGGGAGGAAGAAGGGACCTGGGAGAGCCTGTCCTTCAGGCTGAGACCTGAGATGGCTGGATGACCAACACCTGGTCCATTGAGACATCTCAGGGAGCCCAAGGAAACTGCAAGCACTACAGAAGCTGGAAATGACACAAACCACCAGCCAGACAAGTCTGGACAGAAGCCGCTATGCAGACACAGACACATGGTTTCCAAGAAAGTTCAGGAAAATATCCAGAAGCTGCCTTTAGGCCATAGCTCAGCAGCGAGTGAAGCCCATGGACAAGTAGGGTGGTGGGGACACAGGAGCCACAGAGCATCCTGTGGCAGAACTGGGAGAATCAAGGCCAAGGACCAGAGAGCAGATCAGGCCAAAGTGCCCAAGAACCACCACAGACTGGCTGCCCACTCCCTCCCCATCAACAGCCTGAAGACCCCTCCATGTCATCATGTCCCCTTGAGAGAGGGAGGGGGAGAGGTGGAACTCCAACCCAGTTGAATTTAAACCTAAAACGACTGGGAAAGGATTGCATTGCCTGAGTTTTCCTGAAAGAAACTAAAAAGGAGAGTTTCCATCAGAGATTCTGTCCCTCCAAAAAAGGGGGCAGAGTCTTGTGCTCCTCTGAGGATGTGGCCTGTGAAACACACTCACTTCCTGGAAAATGGCCAGAATCTGAGCTCTTAGCCATGGGCTGCAGGTTGACTTCTGTTTCTGCGCTTGGCACAGAGGGCAGGGAAATCACTGTTAAAAGAAGGAAGTCCCAGACACAGGCTCAGTGATCACCATCACATTCTCTAAGTTCGCAGCCCCCAGAAGCAGGCTGTGGGATCCTCTTCTGCAAACCAGGGAATTGAGGTCAAGGCGGTTAAATGACCTTTCACAGTGGCTGGTGGGAAACAGAGCTTGAATGTGAACCCAGTGGTTCTGCACCTTGAACCTGCTCCCTTTGCATCCTATCTCACTCCTAGTTCAGTATGTGGAGAGTTTAATTTTCCTAAATCAAAATAATAAAGTGATAATTTAGGCATAACAACCACTAGCTCATCTTACTTATTTCTGAGATTTTCAACACCCCAAAACCAGTGTAAATTTCAGCCCCTTAAGTGTTAACCACGGCCTTGACACTCCACAGCCATTCTTCCAGGAATGTATTTCCATATCTTTCTTTGTAGATGTGCACTGTCCAGGACAGCAGACACTAGCCACTCAGAGCTCTGAGCATGTGAAATGTAAAATATAAAACACAGCCCAGGAGTTGCCGTCATGGATCAGTGGAACTGAATCCGACTAGGAACCATGAGGTTGCAGGTTTGATCCCTGGCCTCACTCAGTGGGTTAAGGATCTGGCATTGCCATCAGCTGTGGTGTAGTCTGGCAGCAACAGCTCCAATTAGACCCCTAGCCTGGGAACCTCCATATGCCATGGGTGCAGCCCTCAAAAGACAAAAAAACAAAAAAATTAAAAATTAAGAAGAAATCACACCCCAGATGTCACAGATGTAATATTATAATATCTCACTCAGTACTTCTATATTGATTATGTATTCAAATGACAATATTTTGGATATAATGGGTTAAAATATACTATGATTTACTTTATTTTATTTTTATTTTTAGGGCCATGCATTTGGCATATGGCATTTGACAGGCTAGGGGGCAAATCAGAGCTGCAGCTGTCAGCCTATGTCACAGCCACAGCAACACAGGATCCGAGCCACATCAGAAGAGTGGGTTGAACCCACATCCTCACAGACGCTATGTTGGGTTCTTAACACCTTGAGTGACAATGGGACCTCCTAAAATTATTTTAACACTTTATTTATTTATTTTGTCTATTAGGGCCACACCCACAACATATGGAAGTTCCAAGGCTAGGGATCTAATTGGAGAGGTAGACGCTGGCCTTCGCCAGAGCCACAGCAATGCCAGATCTGAGCCAAGTCAGCGACCTACACCACAGCTCACAGCAATGCTAGACATTAACCCACCAATCGAGGCCAGGGATCAAACCTGAAACCTCATTGTTCATTTCCACTGTGCCATGAGAGAAACTCCAATTTTACCATTTTACTTTTTTAATGTGGACACCATAAAAGTTTTAATTCTGTATGTGGCTCACATTTAAAGGCTTACAATTAAATTGCTATCAGACAGTGCATCTCTATGAAATTAATTTGATATCTGTCTTTACATGATTCTTCATTGATGATTTTCCAAAGTCAGCAATTCAATGGAAAGACAGAAGTTTTCTGAGACCAAGGTTTGGTTTAAGTGATTTTTCCTCACTCAAAGAAAAGGTAGTGTGTAAGGATAATATTTTCATGTTGCCGTATTCCAGGGGCTGTCCAGAGTACCAGGAGTAAAGCTTGAGAAAGTGCAGAAGTTTTGAAGACATGAGATCCTGCTTGGTGTCCTGGCTCCACTACTTCCTACATACAGGAACCTGGGCCAGTTACTTAACTCCTCAACACCTGGATTACACCCTGCAAGGATGGAAGGACAAGAATAGCTGATGCTTAATGATGTTGGAAGGATAAAATGAGATAATAAATATGATGTGTCTGGTAGCCCCTTTTTTCTTCTTCTTTTTTTTTTCATTTTTGGCAGCCCTGCAGCCTGTGGAATTTCCAGGCCAGGGATCAGACTTGAGCCATCAGTCATGACCTATGCCACAGCTCATGGCAAGGCTGGATCCTTAACCCACTCCATCATGGCTGTGTATCTATCCTGTGACCCAGTGCTCCCAAGACACTACCTAACCCCACTGTGCCACAGCAGGAACTCCAACTTTTTGTTTTTCATCCAGCCCTGTCAGTCTCCCTGACCACCCTCATCCTCATTTTCAGTTTCACTCCTTAAGATGTACTGAAAATCCACTTGGCCAAGGCAATTAGTGTGTGTGGAGGAATCTGAAATGCAATAAAGCTGTAAAAGAGTACCAAATTGTGCTTAGAGAAGGGAACATCCACCTGGTTTGGGAAAGCATGGTGCTTTGTTTGGGGTGCCTCAGTTTCCTCATCTGTGAAAGAGGGAGAAGGTTATATGGAGGTAACATTTGGAGGTCCTAAGGGTGGAGTGGGCTATTGGGGACATGGAGGAGGTCTCCAGGGTGATCTTCCCCCAGTGGAAGTAGAGAGAGTGAAGGGACATTGGCCGGCTCTGATGCAGCCTGGGTCTGTGACATGGTAGTCACTTGAACTTGGGTTTCTCCCATTGCTTTCCATTCCTTCGGCCTCCAGCCCTTGGGGTCCTAGGAGGTATAGCTGCTGGCACCCCCATTTGTCACACAGAAGATGGTCCAACCAGGATTACTTCTATTGTCCAGTTCACATTAGAAGTAACAAATGAGACATGGCATGTGGAAGACTTGGGCAGGGAAGCATTGTACAAGCTGAGATGTCATAGCTGTTGGTGGCGCTGAGTCTGGAGCCCAGCTTCCTTCTGTCCCCAGATGAGGAGTTCCAGGCAAGCCACTCTACCTGTCTCAGACACCTTTCCTCATCCTCAGGGACTGGACATTCAAGGACCCTTCCAATATTAAAATCCTTCCTTTCTGCCACTTCAGAACCATCTACTTTTTGGGTAATGAAAATAAGCAAGTGAGTCTTCTGCTTCCTAAGGCTCAAAACTAGCTACAAAACTAGCTCCAGAAATGTCTAGATCAATCCAATAGAGAAAATATTTATCACGTGTATGTCTCCACTGTTGAAACTCCTATCTTAGCAACATAAAAAGAAATACCAACCACAAGCCTTCCTTTTCCTATGGATGAACAAGCATGTCCTGTCCAGCCTTGTAATCCAAATGTAAATAATTTCTGACTTGTGGAGGGTAACCCTTCAGGAGGGCTACTCCTGCATCGTCTTGCATTGCAGTTGCCCTCCTGATTTATGATTTCCTGTGTGTCTGGTGTGTTCCCACTGCAGCTCAAATGAGGAAGCAAGACCAAAACATCCCCTGACACCCAAGAAACCATTGGAGGCAAAGGTTTCAACCCAAGAACCTCAGACTCAAACAGTGGGAAAGCCTGGCACTGACCTTCTTTCCTGTAACCAAACAAGAGACCAGGGTGGTTGCTTTGTTTTGGTTTTAGAGCAGTGGTATTGCCAGATATATATGCCCAGGAGTGGGCTTGCTGGATCATATGGTAGTTCTACATTCAGTTTTCTGAGGAACTTCCATGCTGTTTTCCATAGCATCTGCACCAATTCACATTCCCACCAACCCTGTAGGAGGGTTCCCTTTTCTCCATGCCCTCTCCAGCATTTGTTACTTGTAGATCTATTACTCATGGCCATTCTGACCACTGTGAGGTGGTACCTCATTGGGCTTTTGATTCCCATTTCCCTAATAATTAGTGATATTGAGCATCTTTTCATGTGCCTACTGGCCATCCACATGTCTTCTTTGGAGAAATGTCTATTTAGGTCTTCTGCCCATTTTTTGATTGGGGTGTTTGTCTTTTCATCGAGTTGTATGAACTGTGTGTAATTTTGGAGGTTACACCCTTGTCTGTTGCATCACTTGTGAAGATGTTCTCCCAATCTGGGGGGTATCTTTTTTGTGCTCAATCTCTTGGGATAGGACATGATGGAATATAGTGTGAGAAAAAGAATGTATGTACGTATATAACTGGGTCCCTTTGCTGGACAGCAGAAATTGGCAAACATTGTAAAACAATTATACTTTAATAAAAAAAATGCTGGTTTTCCTTAAATCCTCCTTTAGTCAGTGCTTCTCATTCATGGAAACCCCAACATCAGTGGTCCCCACCTGGTCCCTACTCGGGTCCCTAATTCCATTATCCTTGCAATTCTGACTTGATGTCAGTGGCCTTTGCTGAGCTTCCTGTGTGTGTGTCAGTTCTTGGTGTTCAGGTGGGTGTGTGCACTCTTCTCTCTCCCTCAACAGCTTGCAACCTACCCCCTCACCCCACAGGCTGGGCAGGATGTCTCCACTTCCTGTGCCTTCCTAGCCAAATCTGAGGCCAGGTGGATGCCAGGATGCTTGAAGGACAAGTGTTCTCTGCCCAGAGACTCGGAGCATGGCCCTCAGCTGAGGAAGCAAGTCCCAGCCCTGGTGTCTTCCTGACATTTCTAGAAGAGACAAGAGGCAGAGGAGATGATATTCTGGAAGAGGCTGGCTTTTCCCTCAAGTCCTACCTCTACGGTGGCCTCAGTTCCCCCCTGCCCCCAACCCTTGGCACAAACTCCTTGCCCCTCCTGTGCAGTTTGCTTAAACTGAAAGTAACCAGCCCCAGACACCTCCGTTATAACAAAGAGTTTTGCAGGATTAAACAGAAATAAGTCAACATGAGGGCCTAATGCATATGCCCGAGTCAGGGTCAGTGTTCTTCTGGTCACACCAGGTGTTTGGTTCCCTTGGAAATAGGTCCCTTCTTGTTTTTTATCCTTTCTTCTTTTTTGGCTGCCCCTGAGCATATGGAGGTCCCAGGCCAGGGATCCGAGGATGGGCCCCTTCTCTTCTTCTTGTTCTATTTTTTTTTTGTAGGGTCACACCTGAGCATAAGGAAATGCCCAGGCCAGGGCTCAAATTGACATAGCTGGAAGGCTACACCACAGCCATGCTGGATACAAACCACATCTGTGACCTACACCACAGCTCACAGCAACACCAGATCCCCAACCCACTGAGAGAGGCCAGGGATTGAACCTGCATCATCATGGATACAAGTCAGATTCATCTCCACTGAACCACCACAGGAACTCCCAGCAGGGCTCCTTCTTAGACGTTCCATTCAGCTTCCCTTCCTCTGTGGTGTGTCCAGCTTTGGGAACAAGATCAGCAAATGGGGGTGGGGTCTTTTACATGAAGATCCCTCCCACATCCCAGGGGAAATGCCATTTCAATAATTTTGTTTTTGGTTTAGCTTTTCCAGTAGTCACTGCTCCTTGCAAAGACTAGAGGAGGTGAGACAGAGAGGATGGTGAGTGACAGTGGGGAGCCCTCCATTAGTGGGAGGGTATGACCTGAGAGTAAAAGAGCAAAAGCTTGCCCACAGCCCAGCCTTAGAAGAACAGACATCCTTCACATCTGTGGGCCAGACACAAGGTCACAGGATGGAGGGCTCCCCAGGGACAGTCTATTTTCCCATATGACTGAACCAAGTCAGCTGGACATGGTCTGGGTGCCACAGTGGGAAGTGACTGCATACCAGCCTGTTGGTGGATGCCTGTGTGCTTGCATTCCTGCGAGATTATGTGCTGAGCACTGAAGAGCCTCTCAGACCAGCTCTCTCACAATAGGCCTTGCTCAGCTCCAGATGCAAAGATCCAGGCATCAGATCGGACAACGCAAGGACCCTCAGCATCCGTGGTGACCTGACTCACAGGGGGCCTCATTTCCTCTCTCATTGGAGTCATCACCAAGAGCTCCCTGCTGGGATGTCTAAAAAAAGAAAACAAAACAAGTCTGATTGCATAGCAGTCTGTGTGTCTGTCCTTCAGCCAATCTGTCTGTCTGCTGTTGCTTTTGGCTGAGGCCCCAACAGCCCAGCCATCTGCTGCAAGAGCCCAAAATGAATCCAGAGAGTGTTGTCAAAATCTTGGCTGCCTCTGTGCACTGGTGCCAAATAGATATGCAGCAACAGAGATGGAGGAAACAGAAAAAGTAGCTTTCATTGCCAGGCAAAGAGGGGAACACAGCACGCTGCTGCCTCAAGGACTGAGCCATCCTTGGAGGGGGTGGTGAGGAGTCTTGTAGTGTTTGAGGATCAGGGTGTGGTCAGCTCATGGACGTTTTCTGATTGGTGGGTGGTGAGGTCATTGGGAATTAGTGTCATCAACCTTCTGGTTCCAACCGGTCTGGGATCTGCATGCTGGTGGGCAGCACGCAGTTGACTTCTTCCACCTGGTGGGGCTTTAGCACCTGATGAACAGCTGCAAGGACATGGCTCAGAATATTCTCCATAGTCTTTGAAGAAGAACTAACTAAAGGTTCTTGACTTTGTTGAATAGCTAAACTATTATTCTGTCATGCTGGACTGTTTTCTTTTTTCTCTGTTTTCTTTTTCACCGTGTCTGATTAAATGGGCTCTTTGACTAAAGTTGTCCTATAGCTAAAAAGGCAGGTGGAGGCCATGAGTCGGGTCCACTCTGGGAAGACCTCCCAGGCCCTGCTCAGTTACAAGAGCAGCATAGCACGGTCAGGTCATACACAGCCCAGGGGCAAGCAGTCCTGCATTTTCCCCCACCTCTGCACCCACAGCTGCCACCCTCCTCCCACCTTAGTTGCCCAGCCCCCTTGATGGTATTCCTACACCCATCAATTTGCTGACCTCTGGTCCCTGCCTGGCACCTCTTTCCCTAGAAGCCAACCCTGAGCTCCTGAGCACACGGCATCTAACTGGGCAAAGGAGCACGTGAGTCAGAGCCAAACTGTTCCTCCCTAAACACTGGGACTAGAAAACCCAAAAAGGCCCAGAGTCCTTCCTTCCTAAGAGTCCTGGGGGGGGTACATATTTTGGCAGAGTTTCCAGGTAACCTAGGATGATAAGTGAGCTCCAGAGAACTTCAGCCTTCTCTGTACAGCTGACTCCAAGCACAGGGTATTCTGAGCCCAACATGGGCACCAAAGCAGAAGGACAAGCAGCTAGTGAGTCCCACGGGTAGTGTCCCCACTGTGTGTGTCTCTCTCTGGGAGGTGGCTGTGCCTCCATCCACAGAAATAGTTTTCTGAGATCCACCCTAGTGTCAAGTCCCTAAGCTGTGTACCACACAAGGCCATCAAAGTAGAAAAGGAAAATCCCTACCGATGGCAGTAATGTCTGGAATGCAATATCTATCTCTAGGCAGAGATAGTTTTACTTTCCACAATGAATGCTTCTCTGCCGCTTGATTTCTTACCCTATCCTTGTATACTTTGTAAAAGTGAATAAAAAGTTCTGGAGATGTTCACATTACAGCCTCCAATTTATATATCCTGGAATTCCAGTCACTGCACAAATATCCTTTATCAACTATGCTGCAACATGCATATATATTATGTATATGTACACACATCCATCTCTATAAAACACAGCCATGTTGCCTACAGCCAAAGTCAATCCATGGACATTTGCTTGCTCACCCACCACACACTCAGCTCTGTCCTGTGGATACTGAAACTGCACAGAGCCCAGGTCCTGGCCCCTAGGAATTTATTGAGTATACAGTTGAACACACACAGACACACACAGACACAGACACACACACACACACACACACACACACACACTCACCATCACTGGCATCCCCACCCACCCCCAGCAGGATGTCCCACTTCATCTCTTATGCAGCCCTTTCCTCTTCTATCCACTCCCCTCTTCCCACTCATTACACACCTGTCCCCATGGCTCCAGACATCAAAGCCTACATCTCTGGTCCTCCTCTCTTTCCACACCCTGTATCCAACTCCCTTCCTGAAGGACCTCACCAACCCTGATCCAAGATGCACATGAATAGGAAGTCTTGCCCTCTGGATGTAGCCACACCCCAGTTCTCAGGGAGGGCCAAGAAGGAGAAGAGGACAGGCATATTTATTAGCTGCATGGAAGGAGCCCAGTCCAGGACACCCCTGACACATCAAATAGATACAGTAGTCTTGTCAGTCAGCAGCTGTCCTTTGCCACCTGAGTTAAACCTCATCAGAAGACTATGAAACAATAATTAAGCTTCTAGGTTCAGAACCCAATGCCTTTTCACCCCAAGGTCCCCGGCACCACCACCCCATGACCACCAGATATTTTGAGGTTTACTGGCCAGAGTTCCCTATTGTCACGCAGTGATTGATTGGGAATGAAAGGAGATAGGTTTGTTAGTTTGTTATTAACTTAGGTCCCAAAGATGCCCAGGGGCATCTTCCTTAGGGAACAACTTATGATAGTATTTATCAAACATTTATCAAGGACTTACTCCAGGCCTGGCCCTGTACAAAGTACCTTAAGCAGTTTATTCCATTTATTCCTAATATTATATTCTACAAATCTCAGGTTCTTGTCTTCATTTCCCAGAGAGAGACTTGCTCCAGTTGTGGTATACGTGTATATCTGTCTAATCATGTTTGTTATTTTCATACTGATATCAGTCTGCATTATCTATCAGTTACTAAGACATATACATTACAATTTTTCCCTCTGCAACAGTGGCTTCTTTTGGATCTGTCTTTTTTTGTGTATTATATATTTGTGTATACCATCAATGCATACATGTTTAAAATTTTAATAGCTGTATCTTGATTTAAAACTTGCATACTATATTTTTTCATTATATTGTTTTCATGTTCTGTGCCCCCCCTTTACTTTGCATTTTAGGGTTGCACCCATGGTATAGGGAGGCTCTCAGGCTTGGGATCAAATTGGAGCTGCAGCTTATACCCTACACCATAGCCACAGCAACACCAGATCCGATCCACATCTGTGACCTATACCACAGCTCACAGCAACACTGGATGCTTAGCCCACTGAGAAAGGCCAGAGATTGAACCCACATCCTCATGGATCCTAGTTGGGATCATTAACTGATGAGCCATGAAGGGAACTCCTGTTTCAGCCTTTTCATAACCATATGAATGTGTCTGTGATAAACATAGCTCTATTTTTTTTTATCTTGTCTGGCAGTGTTTGCTTTTACCTAACAGGTTTAGCTCATTTATTTTTTTTCCCTCTATTTTGGTTTTTTTTTATTGGAGTAAAATATATAACAAAACATAACATTACCATTTTAACCATTTCTGGGAGTATAATTCAATGGTATTAATTACATTCATCACAGCTCTCTATTTCCATAAAATGTCTCAAACAGAAACTCCCAAGAGGTCCCTGGTGGCCTAGTGGTTAAATATCCCCATTGTCACAGCTATAGCTGTGGTCATTGCTGTGGCATGGGTTCAATCCCTGGCCTGAGAACGTTTATGAGTGTGGCCAAAAAATAAATAAAATAAAATAAAAAGTAAAGGTACACTCCTTAAAAAAATTGGCTAACTCCTCATTTCCTCTCCTTCCAGTGCCTGGGAACCTCCATTCTGCTCTCTGTCTGACAAGTTTATTCTGGGTGCCTCACATGAGTGGGATCTTATAACTGTCCCTTTGTGTCTGGTTTATTTCACTTGGCACAATGTCTTCAAGGTTCATCCACATTGTAGCTGGCGTCACTCCTTTTCAAGGAGTAGGTGGCGTCACTCTTTTTGTGCTGAGTACTATTCCACAGCACAAATCTACCCCCTTTTGTTTATCCGTTCATCCATTGATGAACACTTGAGTTGTTTCCACTTTTTTCTCTTGTTAAGTGCAGTCATAGACACTGGCACACATGTCTGCTCCAGTCCCTATTTTCTACTCTTTGGGTGTCCTCCTAGGAGAAGCAGTTTCTGCCCAAGTCCTACATTCTTGGGCCCCTCTAGATAGACTGGGCCTCCATGGTAGAGATGGAAACAGCAGAGTCAGAATCAGGAAAGCAACCCAAGGTGTTCCCAATGTGGTTGAGTGGGTTAAGAACACCACTGGTATCCATGAGGATGTGGGTTCCATCCCTGGCCTCACAAGGTGGGTTAAGGATCCAGCATTGCTTTGAGCTGCAGCATAGGTCCAAGATACTGCTCAGATCCCAAGTCACTGTGGCTGTGGCACAGGCTGGCAGCTACTGCTATGATTGCACCTCTAGCCTGGGAATTTCCATCTGATGTGGGTTCCGCCCTTTAGCTCATTTACTTTAATGGTAATTTTTCATATCTTTAGATTCACTTCTACCATCCTATTTTGTGCAGTTTGTCCCCTTTTTCTTTTCTCTTTTTTTCCTGTGTTTTTTTTAGGACTGCATCATTGGCCTATGGAAGTTACCAGGCTAGGTGTTGAATTGGAGCTATAGCTACCAGTCTACACCACAGCCACTGTAACACCAGATCCAAAACACATCTGTGGCCTGTGTCACAGCTTGAGGCAACACTGTATCTTAACCCACCAAGAGAGGCCAGGGATTGAACCCACATCCTCACAGACAGTATGTCAGCTGAGTCACAATGAGAACTCTGAAAATCCATATTTTATAAATCCATTTCATCGGGTTGACGCTTGGTCCCACCACTCCACTGAAATCACTTAGTAAATGTCTTCTAGTTGCCAGTGGACTTGGCCCATGTCTTGAGCACCACTGACCACTTCCATATCCTTTACTTTTGTCGTCTGAGTCTCCTGGTTTTCCTTCTGGCCTCTAACGCCTCAGTCTCCTGTGGTGACAATCCTTGGGCTACCTGCCCTCACATGTGCTCATCTTAGATACTTTTGTTTCACTCCCCCTGATCTCCATCACCCTCCTCCATCCCTGCTCTGGTCCCTAGAGGGCTGACCCAATTAGCCTGCATCTACTGAGCTCCATGGCTGTCTGGGTTTAGTTGAGTTGAGGCTACAGGAAGAACAGAGAGGAACTCCAAAGGCAGAAGGGGTGACAGATGAGAGCATTCATTCCCTGAGCTCCTCATCCAGCCCCTACAGGGTGACCTTGCCATTCACCTACTCTCTCTAAGTCCTCTGGAGATAAAACAAACCCTACTAATTGTGCCTCACCAGCCACATGGTTCTATTGGGTCCTTATCACAGACAGACTTATTCAACTGCTGTCTGGGGAGTCTTATCTACACATGCCAAAGGCATACCAAATTAATTGATCCAAGATTTAAGAGAGTTACTTCCCTTATGTATCTCACTCCCCCTAGAGCAAACAAACTACCTGAGCTGATTATTCTCCCAGGTGCCTGGTGGCATTAAGCAATGCCTCTTGGGTGAGTCAACCTAGAGGTCTCAGCATTATCCTCCACTTTTCCTCCTCAACCCCACCCATATCTAATCATCACTAAGTCCATTCTCATTCCATTTTAGAAGGATCTCAATTCCAGCCCTTTCACTCTCTCCCACCACACTGGTTTTTTCAGGACCTCATCCCATCCACCTAGACAATCCATCTCCCTGCTTTGAGCCAGTCCCAACTCAAGCCCTCTCTGTACTACAGTGCAAAAATAAACTTGCAGAAATGCAAATTCCACTGGGTCACCCAGATCTCCTCTGCCTAGACCACCAGGTCCTTCCTAATGTTGACAGAAAAAAAAATGCACCATGGAGTTCCCACTGTGGCTCAGCAGTGATGTTCCTGAGTAGTATCCATGAGGACAAGTGTTCCACCCCTGGCCTTGCTCAGTGGATGGGGATCCAGCATTGCTGTGAGCCATGGTGTAGATCACAGTTGTGGCTTGGATCTCGCATTTGGTGGCTGTGGTGTAGGCCAGTAGCTGTAGCTCTGACTGGATCCTTAGCCTAAGAACTTACACATTCTGGGGGTGCATCCCTGAAGACACAAGAAAGAAGGAAGGAAGGAAGAAAGAAAGGAAGGAAGGAAAGAAGGAAGACAGGAAGGAAGGAAGAAAACCCACCTAAAATTTGAGAGTGATGTTTTATTCAGCAGACATCCTGAAGAAGACATAGAGCCCAGGACACAGCATCTCATATAACCCTAAGAAACTGTTCTGAAGAGATGAGGAGAGGAGGCAGGATCCATAGGCATTTTTGCAAAAAAAGACCAGGTAGTTGAAACATCAAAGGATTACTGTTCATCAAAGAAAATCATATATTGCAAGTTATGGAATTTAGCACTTTTCTAGGTAGGGAAGATGCAAGGGTCTGGGCTTGTTGTGTACCTCAGCTCTCTGGGGCCACCATCATGGGCTTTCTCATCCTGCCTCCTTAGGGTGCACCATCAGGGGAGGCTGCAGCAGTTGACTGCTGGATGGCAGGCATCTTGTTTCCATCCTGAGTTCCCTCAGGGATCAAGGTCGGGTGGCTGTGATGTGGTGGCTTGATGGCTGCAGCATCCTTTGTTTACTTGATATGGCTGGCACTATTTTCGTTCACACCAATCTGGTCCCTAACCTACCTTCCCAGCCTCATCCTTCACTCCTTCCCTTCTGAGACACTACCTGAAGTCCTTGTACCTGACAGCACTCCCCTAGTACTACTCCTTCTACTAGATTCTAGAGTAGCAGCTCCTAGACTCAGCCACCCAGTCCTCCTCCTGAGAGCATCTGTAACACTCTATCATACATCATAAAGATTTTTGTCTGTCTTCCTCCAAAACCTGTGAGCCTCCTGAGATCAGAGATCAATCCTCACTCAACTTCATTTTTCCAATGCTTATGGTAGTGTCCTTCATGGACCAAGATCAATTAATGCACACCCCTCTTCCTGGAGGTTCCTTGGCCCAACCTCCCCTACATTGTAGATCAACCAGGTCAAGCAGAGCTTGGCACCCACTTTTGAACCCTTACTCTGCACTTATCCCTTCTCTCTGTATCTGAGCTGCCACTCAGGACAGAGGTAGATGTCAATAGTAAATTATCTCTCACATCCACTTCTTCCAGGCAAATGGCTCAGGACTTCTTAGGATTATCAACTTTTTTGGAAGAATCCAGATGATTCACAATGAAACTAGATATAGATTTGAAATGCATCAAACCACCAAGGACAACAGCCTTCTCTGCCAAAATTATAGATCTATCTGTTTATCTAATGAACAGTTCATCTAAAACACAGGAAAGTATTCTTCAAAAATGTACATTGAGGAGACCCATCATGGCACAGTGGAAAAGAGTAACTAGGAACCATGAGGCTGCAGGTTTGATATCTGGCCTCGCTCCATGGTGAAGGATGCAGCATTGCTGTGAGCTGTGATGTAGGTTGCAGCTTGGATCCTGTGTTGCTGTGGCTGTGGCCTTGGCTGGCCCCCAGCTTGGGACCCTCCATATGCCACGGGTGGGACCCTAAAAAGCAAAAAAGAAAAAGAAAAAGAAAAATGATGTTGTTAATGGTTGTTTTAGTCAGTTCATAAGAGTTGAGTTCAGTTGTAACAGTCTCCTGAGCGATAGATGATTTCCAACAGAGTAAATGAAACAGACTGCTTTGCCCCAACCATTTTCTTAGCAAAGTACACTTTACTTTCCTGATTTCATTTAGGGGACTACCTAGGTTCACATCCTGCTCTAGAGGACAGAAAGATAAGCCTTTTTCCACACAAAGATGATACAATTTTACTGTCTAGGATATTTTACAATGTAAGGCAGGCCTTCAGAAACAAATGGCCTTGCTGTTTAAGTATTACCAGAAATTACAGCTCCAAAATAACTTTTCTAGGAGTTCCCACTGTGGCTCAGTGGGTTAAGGACCCAACTAGTATCCACTGAGGATGTGCATTTGATCCCTGGCCTCACTCAGTGGGTTAAGGATTTGGCATCGCCATGAGCTGTGATATAGGTCACAGGTGTGGCTTGTATCTGGCATTGCTGTGGCTGTGGCACAGGCCAGAAGCTGCAGATCCAATTCCACCCTGAGCCTCAGAAATTACATATGCCACTGGTGTGGCTGTAAAAAGAAAAAATAGGAGTTCCCTTTGTGGCTCAGCCATTCACGAAGTTATGATCCATGAGGATGTGAGATTGATCCCTGGCCTCTCTCAGTGAGTTAAGGATCCAGCATTGCCATGAGCTGTAGTGTAGATCACAGATGCAGCTTGGAACCCAAGTTGCTGTGGTGGTGGCTGGAAGCTGCAGCTCTGATTTGATCCCTAGCCTGGGAACCTCCAAGTGCTGAAGTTGCAGGCCCCTGCCCAAAAAAGG
Organism: Phacochoerus africanus; assembly: GCF_016906955.1. Classification (NCBI taxonomy): domain Eukaryota; kingdom Metazoa; phylum Chordata; class Mammalia; order Artiodactyla; family Suidae; genus Phacochoerus; species Phacochoerus africanus. The sequence goes on from NC_062548.1 coordinate 47,087,870, forward strand.
AAAAGAAAAAAATAATAATAACTTTTCTAAATACAAAGCCATCATTTATGAGGACATCCCAATCATTTTCAGCCTACAACTGAGCCAAACCATTGCTTTAGATAAATGTTCAAAGAATGCAAGACAAATCTAGTCAAAACCTACATAACAGAAATTCTCTGAGTATTGGCTTGACTATCAAGAGTCTCCATTAACAGTATTCCTGTCCTCAATTGAGGTCAATAACCATTGATTAAGCACTCACTGTGCTATGGAGAAAAGTCAATAATGACAACCATAATAAAAAATAGATTCAAACCTCCACAAGCTCTTGGGATTTAGGAAAAAGTAAAGGCAGGCATGAAACTGTGGCCTTAGAACAGATGGGATAAATAATATGATAGAGCTGAAAAAAAGATAATCTATGATTATGGGAGAGGGAGAGAGAATAACCCCCAGTGGGGGATTCAACTGGTGAATATATACACTGACAAGAGCAGAATAGCTGCTACCTTCTCACCGTCTTTTGACCCAGCACAAATGAGATGGATGAAGGAGGATGAGCATGGAGCTGAGTCACTGTGTCTGGCACCATGTGTTGTAGTGCTTATATAAGGGGCCTGGTGCATGGTAAGTACCAAATAACATGTTCATAATGGTGGCAATTATATTCCACGTTCAGTTATTCCAAGAAAGGACATTCAGGAGGGCCCTTGTGTTGTGTTGCTGTAGGCGGTTCCTGTTGATTTTCATTGACTCTCTCTCATGTCACTCTTGGTTTGTGACTGTGTGTTTGGTGACCTTTGATAGTGAGCTCATTCCAGTTCACATTAGCCTGTGGGGACTCTGACCTCTAACCTCTGGTAAACTGAAGTGCTTTCTCCTGAAAGGATTTTTTTCCCTCTGCTGGCAGGCCAGAGAAGGGTAAAGAACCTGGAATCCACTTAAGCATGCTTTGAAGGTCCCCAGATTGAGACAGGCCCCTTGGGGTCAACCCCCCGCCTTGCCTCTGGCCCTGAAGTCTGGTTCAAGGGCCCCATGAATTGCAATGCTAAGAGAAGTGTTTTTCTCCTCTGGGAGGAAGCCTGACATGGAGGCAGGTCAGGTTGACCTGCTTTTCACCACCATTCTGGCTTAAGCTCACTTTGGAGGGCAGGGGGAGCACAGAACAAGGAATTGGGAGCTTTCCTTTCCTTACTTAGTGTCCAAACTCTTATTTAAGTCAGTATTATCTGAGACTTCATTGTTTTGAGGCAGGAACACCCTGCGGAGTCTACATTCAGCCACATTGCCAAAAGCAGAAAACTGTATTTCATTCAGTAGAAAATGGGAGCCATTAAAGGCTGGAGGCCAGAGAATGATGGGAACCAATCTAGATTTTAGAAAGAAAATTGGCAACAGAGCAATCTGATGGGAATGTACCTTTTCATATTAGATCATGGTGAGATTTAATATTAAATTAAATCCAGAAAGGACTATCCCAGAAAGCTATGTCAACGGCAATCACAAGTGTTCTGGGAAAATCTAAATTTCAAATAGTCCAATAATTCTCACCTTTGTCCTGCATTTGTCAGAACCTTAGTCTTAAAATGAACTTGACTACAAACAATCACTGTAAATATAGCCTTCACCAAAAGAGTAATACTTTGGTATTCTGGCTTATTAATCAATCCCCAATGAGTCTGATTCTTGTGAATTGTTAATAAACAAGGATCACTTGGCCAGGTGATCCTGCATCCAAGCATTTGGACTCTGGTGACACCACCAAAGGGCAGACACTCCCCAAGGCAGCGGCCAAAGCCCCTTAACAGAGACCTGGAGGCATGCCAAGTTCCCTCTAACAATCTGATTCCATGAGTCCTGCTCCATGGGCACACTCCAAATTTCTGTTCACTCTAGAAAATTCAACTGCCTTTCACCAAGAGTAACTCCCATATATGAGAGTGAGAACAATTCAAGTTGAGTGTTCAAAAGCCATAGCTTAGTACCAGTGCAATCAGCAGATCTGTCAACTAATAACATCTGTTAGTTGGCAGGTGAAGAAAGATGGCACATTTTCAGACAGACATATAAAATGGTTAAGGAATAATAATGTGTAAGGATAACTCTGCCCAGTTGTATTGGTTCCATTTTAAAGCTCCTGGTCGCACTTATGTGCAGTGCCTGTCCTGACAGGAGTGAAGGTGCTTGGAAAGTGTGTGGAAGGAAGAGGGTGGAGTTCCCCTAAGGGGTGGCTGGAGGGAACTGGCAAGACACAGGCAGCATCTGGGTCAGAGGCAGAGCCTGCCAATGCTCTGAGAGTTGGAGTGGGGTACCATATCAGAGACAGGGAGGAATCCAGGATGAGTACTGAGATTTTACTTAGGCAGTCAGGTTGTTGGAGTGCCATTCAGTGAGAACTGGGAGACAGGGGTGGTCATGGGTTGGATAGGAATATCAAGGTTTTATTTAGGACATGTTCAGTTGATAATGCTCTAGGACAACAAGGTGACTGTGCCAGGTGTGCAAAGATCGAAGCCTGGACCTCATCCTAAGCCAACTCCTGTACCAACACAAAATTCTCAGGCCACTCCCTTGTGCCTCCACAAATAGATTCTTTCTTTTCTTTTCTTTTCTTTTCTTTTCTTTTCTTTTCTTTTCTTTTCTTTTCTTTTCTTTTCTTTTCTTTTCTTTTCTTTTCTTCTTTCTTTCTTTCTTTCTTTCTTTCTTTCTTCCATTTCTTGGGCAGCTCTCATGGCATATGGAGGTTCCCTCCAGCCTATATCAGAGCCACAGCAGCACGGGATCCAAGCCCTGTCTGCAACCTACAGCACAGCTCAAAGCACTGCCAGATCATTACCCCACTGAGCAAGGCCAGGAATCGAATCCAAATGCAACCTCATGCTTCCTAGGTGGATTCGTTAACCACTGCACCATGGCGGGAACTCCCAAAATAGTATCTAATTATTGTCATGTTAATAATCTTGGAACTTGAACACCAAAAATAAAACCCCATTACTGGTCTTTTCAAGAACCTTCAATAGGCTTGCCACTTCAGGAACCGCTGCCTGGTTCTAACACCGCCTTCCATTCATCACTGAAATACTTTCTACTTGTCCTAAGGTAGAGCCTCGCATCACTCCCAAGTTCCTGCTGAGCCTTGGTCTGTCTCTTCTTGGGACCAAAATGGCATCCTTTACCTCCATTCTTGCATTCTCCTGCCCCAATTCCCTCCATGCCCTCCCCACCCCCACCCCCCACTGCCCCACACTGCCTCAACCCCTTGCTATTGACCAGTCACTGTTCTGTTCCTGGGATAAGGAAGAGGAAGAGAGAGACTCCAGCAACTTGACAGCTAGATTTGGGAGGAGCCTGTGTCATGGGAAAGCCCTGAAAAGCCATGCCTCTGGTGCCTGACTGCCCCACCCCCCATCTTGGTCGCCCATGGCAGGCTCCCCACCACTCTCTGTCCTGCATTCTCTACCAGTGCAGACACTCTGCCCAGCAGGCCTTCCCTTCTCTTCCCCTTTAATGGTTCCATTCCCTCCACCTCAATGGCCCTTCTCTCCCAATCACCACACCCAGACATCCAGGGCTGGTTCAAATGCCACCTTCTCCCTGAAAAGGCACAAACAAAGAAAAAACTATGAAGTATGAAGAACACACTTCATTCCAGGAGCTCATTTGTCACCTCTGTCAACCACCATGCCAGGTAGGTGTTATTATACCCATTTCGTAGGTGAGGCAATGGGCGCAAAGCATGTAAAAGCACACAGTTAGTCAATGACAGGTTGAAATTCAAGCCCATGTTTAAGCCCAATATCTATTCCCTTGACCACAGTATCATTTTCCCACCAAATCCAGTGGTTGTCAGCCCTGACCCCACCATTGGTCATGTCTCTGAGCAGTTACAAAGGATGTGTTGGCATGGAGCCCCCCACGGGCTCCCAGGGGGTTCCAGCATGGACCCAGGATTGAGAACTACCATCCTCCTTTGTCTCCCTCACCTTTTCAAGGGTATTCTTTGCTGCATCTGGACTTCCATGCTATTTTGGTTCCACCATCAATCATTTAATTATCTGCTCTGTCATGGATCCCTTATTGGGTGCCAGTGACATTGCAGGCCTCTGAGGATCAGCTTGAAACAAGATCAGTCTCTCATGTTCTCTCTCCAGCAGAGGAGGCAGCCAATTAAATAGAAGAAAGACACAAATATGAAAAGCAAAATCAAAAACATCCAGAACAAAATAAAGGAGAATATCTTTGTGACTTTGGGCAGGGAGAGATTTCTTACACAAGATACCAAAGGCAAAAACCATAAATAGAAAACTGGTCAGTTTCACCTCATTTTAGACATTAAGCTTTTTTCATTAAATGATACCATTAGAAAGTGAAAAGGCAAGCCACAAACCGGGATATACTATTTGCAACATATACATCCCACAAAGGAACTGGTATTCAGCAGATATAAAGAACTCTTACCAATAGAAGTACCCACTGTGAGGCAAGGGATCGGGGGCCCCTTGGGAGCACTGGGATGCAGGTTTAATCCCTGGCTGGGCACAGCACATTAAGGATCCAGCATTGCCACAGCTGCAGCTTAGGTCTCAACAGTCCCGTGGATCTGATCCTTGGCCCAGGAACTCCATATGCCACAGGGCAACCAAAAATGTAAAAAAAGAAAAAGAGAGAGGACAAGATGGCGAAGGAGTAGAGGGACACGCTCGCCCTCTCCCGCTGGGGGGGCGGGGTGGAGCGGAAACTGCTTGGGAGGTCTAGAAACCATTTGACGGGGCAGAGACTGCCTGGGAGACTAGAAAACAAAGCTGTTGCAGAGGAAGGGAGCAATAATCTAGGGGCGGGGAAGTGGAAAGCCACATCAGAGGTAACCTGGGAAAAGAGCCTGGTCTGTGCCCGTGCTGGGGAGGGGAGAGAAGAAGGGGTGGGTCCCCATAGAATAGCCCCCATGCCACAGCAAGCTTACAAGCCCGCTAGCTAGCAGAAAGCTGTGCTTCCCAGTGCATCCCCTCTCCCCTTCTCCGCCACCCTCTATGCTCTTGCCGAACCTGGGGCTGCCTGCCATCCAGGAGGGCTGGCCTCAACAATTGCCTGAAGCCTACCACCATAGGGGCTGTCCCTGTACAGGCCTGCTTGCCCTTTGGAGGGGCTACACTTCCGCAGAGTAGCACCAAACACCACCAGCCCCCGAGAAAAGGCCTGCAGCCCAGAAAAGCTAGAACAAGCCTAGCCAGGCCGTGAATAGATCTGCCTAATTCCCGGATGGTTTTTCTGAGTCGGGCAGCCCCGGGAAGGAGCATCTTTGGTTTCCAATGGCCCTGCTACCCACCCAAGCCCCCAGGGGGTGCCCTAGTGGATCAGCTGCATAGGACTGCCAGCTCTAGGCAGGACCCCCTACAGCCCAGAAAAGCTGCAACAAGCCTGGCCAAGTCGGGAAAAGATCTCAGACGGTCTTTCTGAGTCAGGATGCCCCAGGGAGGAGCCTCTTCGGTTTCCAGTGTCCCTGCTACCCACCCAAGCCCCTAGGGGGTGCCCCACTCCCACGGAATAGCTGCTCAGCACCACCAGCCCCCTAGAAGAGCCCCTGCAGCCCAGAAAAGCTGCAACAAGCTTGGCCAGACTGTGAAAAGATCCGCCTACATTCTCAGGCCATGCTTCTGAGTTGGGCTGCCCTAGGGAAGAGCCTCTTAGGTTCTCAGTGACCCAGATAGCTGCTCCAGCCCCCAGGGGGTGCTTCACTCCTGAGGAACAGCTGCCCAACACCACCAACCCCCTGCAAGAACCCCACAGCCTAAAAACACCAGAGCAAGCTCTGCATGACCAAGTGAAATCGGCTACCATCGTGGTGTGGACCTCCCAGTCCTGTCTGCCCTCAGGAAGCCCTCCTTTGCTTCAAAGAAACACTGTTAGCCCCATCAACACTCCAGAAAAGCCACACTGCCTCAAAAAAGACTGACCAACAACGCCAGCCCTCAGGAAATATTCCACAGCAGTGACAAGGCAAACACTGCCCAGTCACGGAGAGTACAGCTCCCTCAGGAGAAAGAAAACAACAAGCAAGATGAAGAAGCTGAGAAACCACCCCCAGTCAAACCAACAGGAGAACTCACCTAAAACAGTCAACAATGAAACAGATCTCGGCAGTCTGACAGACCTGGAGTTCAAAAGAGAAATAGGGAAAATACTGAAGGAATTAAGAGAAGATATGAACAGTAATGCAGATACCCTCAGAAAGGAACTAGAAAATATAAGGAGGAGCCAAGAAAAACTAGAACACTCATTTGCAGAGATGCAAACTGAACTAAGGGCAGTAAAAACCAGAATGAATAATGCAGAAGAACGAATCAGTGATATGGAAGATAGAATAATGGAAATCACTCAATCCGGTCAGCAGACAGAAAACCGAATCAAAAAACTGGAAAGCAATATAAGAGACCTATGGGATAATATAAAGCGGGCCAATCTACGCATAATAGGAATTCCAGAAGGAGTAGAAAAAGATAAGGGGATGGAAAATATATTTGAAGAAATTATCGCTGGAAACTTCCCAAATCTAAAGGATACTGGGTTCAAGATACAAGAAGCACAGAGGGCCCCAAATAGACCCACACCAAGACACATCATACTAAAAATGGCAAAAGTTAGTGATAAAGAGAGGATCCTAAAGGCAGCAAGAGAAAAACAGCATGTTACCTACAAGGGAACCCCCATAAGATTATCAGCTGACGTCTCTACAGAAACACTACAGGCCAGGAGGGAATGGCAAGAGATATTTAAAGTGCTAAAAGGAAAAAATATGCAACCTAGAATACGCTATCCAGCAAGAATATCATTTAAAATAGAAGGGGAAATAAAAATTTTTTCCAACAAACAAAAACTTAAAGAATACACCAACACAAAACCCAGGTTAAAGGAAATATTGAAAGGGCTTCTCTAAACCAAAAGAAAGGAAGGAAAGGGAAGAAGAAAGAAAAGAAAAAAAAATAAGAAGTGGAAGAACTAGGACTGAGGAAACCGCAATCAGAGAGCAGTCACTCAAATAAGCCAGCATACAGATTTAATCATGAACTGGCCTCAAACAAAATAAAATTAAAAAGAAAAAAATAAAAAAGAGTCATCAAAACCATAAAATGTGGGCAAGGGATGTTAGGAAGTAAATAACCCTTTTTGTTTGTTTGTATGTTTCTCTTCTTAATTTTAATATAGTAATGAAGTGTTTGAACTTACAGGACCATCAGGCTAAAACACACAATTATGGGAAGGGGTGAGCATCCTTAAAAAACAGGGCAACCACAAGCCAAAACCAAATATAGCATTCGTAAAAAATGAAAAAAAAAATACACTCGAGCAGGTAATAACAGGAGACCATCCAACCAAAAAAAAAAAAAAAAAGAAAGAAGAAAGAAGAATGGAGAACCATAGAATCAACTGGAACACGAGGTTCAAAATGGCAATAAATAATCCTCTATCAATTATCACCTTAAATGTCAATGGACTGAACGCCCCAATCAAAAGACACAGAGTGGCTGAGTGCATAAAAAGGCAAAAGCCTTCAATATGCTGCCTACAAGAAACTCACCTTAGGACAAAAGATACATATAGATTGAAAGTGAAAGGGTGGGGAAAAATATTTCATGCCAATAGACATGACAGAAAAGCAGGAGTCGCAATGCTCATATCAGACAAAATAGACTTTAAAACAAATGACATAAAGAAAGACAAAGAAGGACACTACTTAATGATTAAGGGATCCATCCAAGGAGAGGATGTTACTATCGTCAACATATATGCCCCAAATACAGGAGCACCCAGATACATACAACAAATATTAACAGACATAAAGGGAGATATTGATGAGAATACAATCATCATAGGAGACCTTAATACCCCCCTCACATCCATGGACACATCCTCTAGACAGAAAACCAATAAGGCAACAGAGATCCTAAAGGAAACAATAGAAAAGTTAGACTTCATTGATCTCTTCAGGACACTACATCCAAAAACATCAGAATACACATTCTTCTCAAATGCTCATGGAACATTCTCAAGAATCGACCACATATTGGGACACAAAGCTAACCTCAATAAATTTTCGGAGCATAGAAATTATCTCAAGTATCTTCTCTGACCACAACGCCATGAAATTAGAAATCAACCATGGGAAAAGGAAAGAGAAAAAACCTACTGCATGGAGACTAAACAACATGCTACTAAAAAACCAATGGGTCAATGAGGAAATCAAGAAGGAAATTAAAAACTACCTTGAAACAAATGATAATGAAGACACAACCGCTCAAAATCTATGGGAGGCTGCGAAAGCAGTGCTCAGAGGGAAATTTATAGCAATACAGGCCTTTCTCAAAAAAGAAGAAAGATCCCAAATGGACAACTTAACCCTCCACCTAAACGAATTCGAAAAAGAAGAACCAAAAAGACCTAAAGTCAGCAGAAGGAAGGAAACTATACAGATCAAAGAAGAAATCCATAAAATAGAGACTCAAAAAACAATAGAGAAAATTAATAAAACCAAGAGCTGGTTCCTTGAAAACGGTAAACAAAATTGACAACCCCCTGGCCAGACTCACTAAAAAGAGGAGAGAAAGAACCCAAATAACCAAAATTATAAATGAAAAAGGAGAAATCACAACGGATACAGCAGAAATACAAAAAACCATAAGAGAATACTATGAACAACTATATGGCAACAAGTTTGACAATCTGGGAGAAATGGACAATTTTCTAGAATCTGACAGCCTGCCAAAACTGAATCAAGTAGAAACAGACCAACTGAACAGACCGATCACTAGAAATGAAATTGAACAGGTCATAAAATCACTCCCTACAAATAAAAGTCCAGGACCAGATGGCTTCACAGGTGAATTTTATCAAACACATAAAGAGGAATTGGTGCCCATCCTCCTTAAACTCTTTCAAAAGGTTGAAGAAGGAATACTCCCAAAGACATTCTATGATGCCACCATCACCCTAATGCCAAAACCAGACAGAGATACCACCAAAAAGAAAACTATCGCCCAATATCATTGATGAATATAGATGCAAAAATTCTCAACAAAATCTTAGCCAACCAAATCCAACAACATATCAAAAAAATTATACACCATGACCAGGTAGGGTTCATCCCAGGTTCACCAGGATGGTTCAACATACGCAAAACAATCAGCATCATACACCACATTAACAAAAAAAAAGTCAAAAATCATATGATCATCTCAATAGACGCAGAAAAAGCATTTGACAAAGTCCAACATCCATTCATGATCAAGACCCTCGCCAAAGTGGGTATAGAGGGAACATTCCTGAACATAATCAAAGCCATTTATGAGAAACCCACAGCAAATATAATACTCAATGGGGAACAACTGAAAGCCTTCTCCCTCAAATCTGGAACAAGACAGGGATGCCCACTCTCACCACTGCTCTTCAACATAGTTTTGGAAGTCCTAGCCACAGCAATTAGACAAACCAAAGAAATAAAAGGCATCCATATAGGAAGAGAAGAGAGAAAACTGTCACTGTATGCAGATGACATGATACTCTACATAGAAACCCCTAAGGACTCAACCCCAAAACTCCTTGAACTGATGAATAAATTCAGCAAAGTAGCAGGCTATAAGATGAACTTTCAGAAGTCAGTTGCATTTCTGTATACCAGCAATGAAATATTAGAAAAGGAATACAAAAATACGATTCCTTTTAAAATGGCACCTCACAAAATCAAATACCTCGGAATACACCTGACCAAGGAGGTAAAGGACCTATATGCCGAGAACTATAAAACTTTAATCAAAGAAATCAAAGAAGATGGAAAGAAATGGAAAGATATTCCATGTTCCTGGATTGGGAAAATCAATATTGTAAAAATGGTCATACTACCCAAAGCAATCTACAGATTCAATGCAATCCCTATCAAATGACCCATGCCATTTTTCATAGAACTAGAACAAACAATCCAAACATTTATATGGAACATCAAAAGACCCAGAATCGCCAAAGCAATCCTGAGAAACAAAAACCAAGCAGGAGGCATAACTCTCCCAGACTTCAAGAAATGCTACAAAGCCACAGTCATCAAAACAGTGTGGTACTGGTATCAAAACGGACAGACAGACCAATGGAACAGAATAGAGATCCTGGAAATACACCCTGACACCTATGGTCAATTCAGCTTTGACAAGGGAGGCAAGAACATACAATGGGAAAAAGAAAGTCTCTTCAGCAAGCATTGCTGGGAAACCTGGACAGCTCCATGCAAAGCAATGAAACTAGAACACACCCTCACACCACGCACAAAAATAAACTCCAAATGGCTGAAAGACTTAAATATACGACAGGACACCATCAAACTCCTAGAAGAAAACAGGCAAAACACTCTCTGACATCCACATCATGAATATTTTATCGGGTCAGTCTCCCAAAGCAATAGAAATTAGAGCAAAAATAAACCCATGGGACCTCATCAAACTGACAAGCTTTTGCACAGCAAAGGAAACCCAAAAGAAAACCAAAAGACAACCTACAGAATGGGAGAAAATCGTTTCAAATGATGCAACCGACAAGGGCTTAATCTCTAGAATATATAAGCAACTTATACAACCCAACAGCAAAAAAGCCAATCAATCAATGGAAAAATGGGCAAAAGACCTGAATAAACATTTCTCCAAAGAAGATATACAGATGGCCAACAAACACATGAAAAAATGCTCAACATCACTGGTTATAAGAGAAATGCAAATCAAAACTACCATGAGATATCACCTCACACCAGTCAGAATGGCCATCATTCATAAATCCACAAATAACAAGTGCTGAAGGGGGTGTGGAGAAAAGGGAACCCTCCTGCACTGCTGGTGGGAATGTCAACTGGTACAGCCACTATGGAGACAGTTTGGAGATACCTTAGAAATCGACACATAGAACTTCCATATAACCCCACAATCCCACTCTTGGGCATCTATCCGGACAAAACTCTACTTAAAAGAGACACGTGCACCATGCATGTTCATTGCAGCACTGTTCACAATAGCCAGGACATGGAAACAACCCAAATGTCCATCAACAGAGGATTGGATTCGGAAGAGGTGGTCTATATACACAATGGAATACAACTAAGCCATAAAAAAGAATGGCATAATGCCATTTGCAGCAACATGGATGGAGCTAGAGACTCTCATACTGAGTGAAATGAGCCAGAAAGACAAAGACAAATACCATATGATATCACTTATAACTGGAATCTAATATCCAGCACAAATGAACATCTCCTCAGAAAAGAAAATCATGGACTTGGAGAAAATACTTGTGGCTGCCTGATGGGAGGGGGAGGGAGTGGGAGGGATGGGGAATTTGGGCTTATCAGACACAACTTAGAATAGATTTACAAAGAGATCATGCTGAATAGCATTGAGAACTTTGTCTAGATACTCATGTTGCAACAGAAGAAAGGCTGGGGGAAAAATGTAATTGTAATGTATACATGTAAGGATAACCTGACCCCCTTGCTGTAGAGTGGGAAGATAAAAAAAATAAAAAAAAGAAAAAGAAAAAGAAAAAGAACCTCTTAAAAATAAACTAAAAGCCAACAACCAGCTGGAGAGAGTATAAGCATTTCATAGAAGACTAAACACAAGTGGGTAGAGAACAGTTGAAAAGATGCTCAACCTCATTAAAAATTAGAGAAATGGAAATTAACTTCTAATAAGACACCATTTCACACCAAATAGATTGTGAAATTTAATTGAAAAGCCTGGTGATACCAACTATTGCCAAGAATGCATAGTGATGGGGACCCTGAGATACAAATAATGGGTGTGCAGCTTGGTCCTGCAAACAATCACATGCAAAATGTAATAAATGCATAGCACGTGGAGCAGTGACTAGTGACTAGGACCAGATGGCAGGTGCAGCAGGAAAAGGGCCATGAAAGCTGAGAGGTAAGGGGCAAACAACAGCTACCTGGGTGAAGGAAGGGCGGGGTGTTCCAGGCAGAGGGAGGGTGTGCATGACACATTTAAAGTCAAAGAGAGGTATGTGCATGGGATGGGTCAGAGGGCTAGGAACTGTGTGCAGGAGCTTGGACTCGAAGAACCATGGGAAACCATTAGGTTTTAAGCAAGGGCATGACATTCATTCATTTATTCAGCAAGAGACACAGGCACCTGCCACAGGCCAAGCCCCACATGGGCTCTGGCTCTACAGGATTGTATCTATTTGAGACATATCACTCTGGGAAAAGACAAATACCAGGTGATATCCCTAATATCTGGAATCCAAAAAAAATGATGCAAATGAACTTATTTACGAAACAGAAACAGACTCACAGACTTGGAAAACAAACTGATGAATACAAAGGGGAACAGGTTGGGGAGGGATAAATGAGGAGTATGGGATTAACAGATACACCCTACTATATGAATCATAGATATCCAAGAGAGACCTACTATAGCACACAGGGAACTCTCTACTCAATATTCTGTAATAATCTATATGGGAAATGAATCTGAAAAAAATGGATATATGTGTATGTATAACTGGATCACTTTGCTGTACCCCTGAAATGAATACAACATTGTAAATCAACTGAACTCCAATATGAAATAAATATTAAATTAAAATATACATCAAATGTAAAGAAAAAAGAAATATCACTCTAGGGTTGGAGGGTCACACGACTAAAAATAAGGAGACTACCCTGGAGGTGAGCTGGGGGTTGTTGTCTGCACTAGGGAGCAACAGAGGCAAACATAATAAATGCACAGAGACAAGAGATCTTTGGCAGGCAGAAGGAACCAAACAAGGTGGTCGATTAGACGTGGGGCTAGAGTGGTGAATGAGAACTCGAGGTGACATTCTAGGTATTTAAGTGGATGGTGAGACTTTCCTGTGCTAGGGATTCAAGAAGAGGGCAGGATGTGGATGGGAAGGGCAGCTGGGGAGCATTAAGGGATACACAGAAGACCATATGGGAGCCTGGGAAAGGAATGTCCGAAGGAAAACCAGTCTGGGGGTGCAGAACCTGGGGCAAGAGTGGGTTATCACTGAAGAAGAAAAGAGGATGGTCCACAGTGTGAAATGCTGCAGGAAATCAGGTTTCAAAGGGAGGGGAGCTGAATGTGGTCCATCAGCTCTGGGGGCCAAGGATGGCCTTCCTGCGGGAAGTTCCCACAAGTGATGAGAGGAAGCATGACTGTGCAGGGTTGAGGAGTGAGGACAGGCACGCCTCAAAGAGAAACACAGTGATGGATGGATAGGGATCCAAAGGAAGTGTTGTTCTCATTTCTTTTGCATTCTTTCATTTGGGTTTAGAAAAGCAAGACATGAGTGAGTCTGGTGAGAAGGAACCAGGAGAGAGAAAATCATTGGAGATGAGAGAGATCAAAACAGCCAGGTCTTTGGCAAGATGGGCATTCCATCTAAACCCCAGCAGGGTGGACTTCGGTTCAGCTCTAGAGATAATTACCCAGATCTGGCTCAGTGCAGACCCCAGGAGTTAAAAGTCATGATCCGACTGATTGGCTATAAAGTCATAAGTTCCCATGACCCCCTCAGCTTGGATAATGCATGAGAAAGATTCACAGAACTTAGGAAATTGCTATTATTAGTACTATGTATTATTATAGGTTGTTATAATTTTATTACTTAAGATACTTCTCAGAAGGATGAGCCTAATGACAAGACATCTAGGGAAAGGTCTAGGAGGGACCACAGAGCTTCGGTGCCAGTCAGGAAACCCAGCACATCACAGAAGCTTCTCCAAGCTCCAGTGTCCAGAGTTTGGGGAGATTTTCTTACATAAGTATGATGGACTAAATCATCAGCCCCATGACTGAACCCAATCTCCAGCACTCACGTCCCTCCCAAGAGGCCAGCAAAGGGGTTGGTATCATGTCTTTCCAACCCACACCCTCTAGTCATCTAGTTGGTCTTTCTAGTGACCAGACTCCAGCTTGAAGCTATCTAGACATCCTGCCTTGAGTCAGATCAGTATCTGTTACTGGGGAAATACCAAGGGTTTCAGAAGGTCCCTATCAGCAATCTGGGACAAATACTGGATAATTATTTTTTATTATATAACCATGAGTCAGGAGGTCCAGGACCTGGATGAAAGGAAGAGCCTGTACCACACCAGCAACAAGAGAATGACGGGGTCCATGGGAGTGTTGTGGGAGACACTGAGGGGATTTTTCACATGATGGGTCCATTTGTAAGGACTGAGCCTGAGAGTAGTGGTGTCAGGACTTAAGGTTAGTGGTGGTGGGAATCTGACATGATTTCCATGGACAGACACGTAGGAAACCTTCACAGCACCACTGGGTAGTGTGAGAGCCCAGTGGGCAGCTGTGCCCATGCATCCAGGGGGCAGACATCTGTAAGATTAGGTGGTTTTCTCTAAGAGCCACATGCACCCCCAGTGAATATGCTGATTATTAAAACAACCAACACTAAGCTTTTATCTAGTGAGTGCAAGGGAGGAAAAAGGGAAAGCCTGCTGGGAATCCCTGCAAAAAAAACACTTGAAAAGATGGAGCATAGAAATTAAACTGGATGGATACAGAAGCAAAGGCAGGAGGGCAGACAGACAGGGAGGATGTCAGTGGACCAGAGGTCTTGATAAATGTGAATAATTGGGGCTTTGAGGTATGGCAGTGGGAAAGCAGCAAGGCTGTGCCCAAGAGGAGGAAGTCTGTCTGCACGATAGCTAAATTAGTCTTTCCAAGAGGTGCCCAGTCCTGGGGTTGGCCAGAAGATTGACTCCTTTTAAAAATTTTATTAGAGTATAATTGACTCACAATGTTGTATTCGTTTCAGGTGTAGAGCAAAGTGAATCAGTTATACACATACAAATATATTTGTACTTTTTTTCCCATCCTTATATTCAAGTTAAGTTCTCTGGGAGTTCCCACTGTAGCTCAACAGAAACAAAACAGACTAGTATCCATGAGGATGTGGGTTTGATCCCTGGCCTCACTCAGTGGGTTAAGGATCCAGCATTGCCATGAGCTGTGGTGAAGGTTGCAGATGTGGCTCAGATCAGTCCGGCATTGCTGTGGTTGTGGTGTGGGTCAGCAGCTGCAGCTCTGATTCAACTCCTAGCCTGGAAACTTGCATGTGCCACAGGTGCAGCCCTAAAAAGCTATAACAGTAATAATAATAATAACAACAACAACAACAGCAACAACAACAACAATAGGTTCCCTGTAGAGTGGTACCATGATTAATTCATCTTTGTATTCCTAGCAGTAGTATACATGAAAGGGATGAAATAATGGTACCTTTTGGGAAAGGAGGATGCTGAGCTGTGAAGGATGCTGGACAACTCAGGAAGCCTCTGTGCAGTGAACACACTGGGGACTCCACCTGGGCAAATGCCTCAGCGAACCAATGAGGCCTAAGGGCAGTGATGCCCATTGAGGAGCAGGATTCCCCAGGGTCACTGCAGCCCCAGATCAAGTGAGTTCCTTAGGCATTGAGTGCCACCAGTTAACACTTTCCAGTCTGAAACAGGAATACTCACTCATAAACAGCCAGCCCTGTTGGATTATCTCTACCATCAGCAACTCAATGGCAGCAGTGGGAATGAAGCCACTCTCATTAGGAAGTGAAGGACTTCCAGGGACAGGGCTAGGAGGGCAGAACTTCATCTGACCCTCTCTTTGTTCTACCCAACTCACCCCCTGAGAGCCTTTACTCAGTGATACTCCGGCTCACCATCGAATGCTTACTCTAAGAAAAGTGTCACAGGAGGAGAGAGATTTTGTCACAGCCCCTTAGGAGCCTGCAGAATGGTCAGAGTCATGCTCAAAGCAGCTCCCTACTAACCAGCAAGGAGGCTTGTCACCTGGGGAGGATAAGTGGAAACGCTCCGTGCTGGGTATCAACATGATGACTTGGTTTGCTTGTTGGTAGGATTGCTTTCCTGGTGACTAGAACTTAAACGAAGTAAGAGACACTTTCTCTGTCCTGTGACACACTGAGCCTGCATCCTGTTGTCTTCTTGATGCTTTAAAACAACGTCTCCTGGGAATGCAACCTCTGCAAAGAGGGAGACAAAAACTTGGCAGAATTCATAAAAGCTGGCTGCTTCCAGAGAGCCAGCTGTCTGCAGGATAGTGTAGGAGCTAAGTGGCCAGACCATGGAACAATCTGAGCTGAGCCAACAAGACTGCCAATGATCAGAGAAAACATTGCAAATGTATTCCCACTTTCCCCACCCTGGGCTAGTCCCCTGGCCAGTGAAGCCATTTGTAAAATGACAGCAAGCAGGGGCCCCTTTCCCTGTGTCAGGAACTGTGTGAAGGAGGTGGCCCCTGGCTCTGGCTGAGATTTCAGAGTGCTGGGATTCCCCAGGGACAGAGTGGGGAACCCCACTCTCCATCTGAATACACCCAGTGTGGGTGGGTGGAGCTGGGGCCAGAAATCAGGCCCCTGTGTGGGAGTCCACCACCCGCCAGGTCTGCCACTGGACCCTGGGTCAGACTGGTCCCTTGCCCATAACCTGACCTAGGAAGCTCAGCAGGAGACCTCTGAGCAGGAGATCTTGGTTCCTTAAGCCCCTGTGAAGTACAAATAGGACCTTGTTGGGCAAGGTCACCCGGGACTGAACAAGCAATTTCAGAAGGAACTTCTGTGAAAAGTGCGAGAGAAATGCCCATCAGTCAGAGCGGCACAATCTGCCAGGGAGGACCCAAGCACACGAGCCACCCACCCAGAGGCGCTGAACCAGTATGACTCTAGCTCTCCAGGCCACATACTTTGGAGAAGGCGTGAAGCCTAAGATGGGAGCCAGAAAGAGTCAACAATCAGGGACTTGTCAGCGACAGGCTGTTCAATCGCCAGTCAGCCACCAGTGGTTCCTCACACACTCTGGTCTGGGGACAGCCTATATGGATTGTCAGTAAACAGCAGACAAGAGGTCATTTAAGGAGTTCCCTGGTGGTGCAGCAGGTGAAGGATCCAGCACTGTCACTGTTGTGAGGAGGGTTTGATCCCTGGCCTCAGACCTTCCACAAGCTCAGGGTAATGCCAAAAGAGAGAGAGAGAGATCATTTCAAATAGTGAGATGAAAATCCATAGGAGGAACATGCTAAAAAAGAGTCTGGAACTAGAGGGGGGAGGTGAAAGCTGTTGGGGGGTTTGTGTCAAAGGAAACCATAATGAGAAAGGATAGAGCAGCTTGCCCTCAGTTAGGGACGAGAATGACCTGGCCAAGGATGGGAAAGGAAGCCTGTGGACTGGGTGCAGGGAGCATGTTTGTAGAGTGGGCATTGAAGTGTGAGCAAGTTTGGGCAGTGCAGGGTGTTGGAGGGCCTCTGAGAGAGGAGACCCCACCTAAAGTAACCCAGGACATTGTGGTGGGGTGGGCTGAGGTTGCGGACTTCTTCCCCCAACCCAGACAAGGGAAAGGCCTTACTTCTAAAGAGGGGCACTGGAGACGCCTCCCAAGCACGGGTCTGAACCCATACTCCCCAGTTGGAAAGCATCTGGCACCCACAGATCCAGAGAGGCCCTCAGACATTTTCAGCCACCTGGACTAGCCTGGCATGAGCCACCAGGCCCTTGGGGCCCTCCCACTCTCCCCTGATACACACAGTCACTCGCCTTCATGTCATGTCTTCAAGCAGGGGTTCCAATAGTGAACCCCTGCTTCAAGGGGTTCTTTATGCCCTCCTCGGGCCAGTATGACAGCTTCCAGTTGCCCAGCTAAGGCAGCCTTCCAAAAGCCAGGAGCTTAACATTGTGTTCCCAGGTGGGCTCAAATTCCAGAGGATTCTGTAGGGGCAGAAAATTTTTCCCTTCTTTCCTTCTAGATCTTTAGGGTTTTTTGTTTGTTTGTTTTGTATTGGTTTGTGTTCTGTTTGTTTGTTTTGATTTTAGGGTCACACCTGAGGCACACAGAAGTGCCCAGGGCCTGGGGTCAAATTAGAGCTGCAGCTGCTGGCCTATGCCACAGCCACAGCAGCATGGGATCCTTAACCCACTAAACGAGGCCAGGGATGAAACCCATATCCTCATGGATACTAGTCAGGTTCATAACCCACTTAGCCACAATGGAACTCCCTTTTGGGATTTTTGTCTTGTCTTGTTCATCTAATAATTAAATTGACATAAGACAGGTTAACAGGAGAAAAGCACATTCAATTTCATATATAAACTCAATAAAAATATGAGACTCAAAGGCCGTCAGGCACTTGAGGCTTCCCTGCCATCCTGAGCTAAGGGATGCAGACAGACCTGGGACTTGGAACGCAATGCAGTCAATTCATGGAAAGATAACAACAATGGTTGCTTATCCTGTTGGCTCATGCAGATAAGTCTTTCAGATAAAGGAGTTATTTCTGGTAATATCTCCCCTTCTGATACAGGGTCCCCTTTCTGAATTCCATTAGGCAGTGAAGGGGGAGATAAAAAGCTTTTCCTGAGTCAGCTGGTTCTTTATTGCCTTCAGCTCAAAATAATCCACATGGCAGATGCTGAAGGGGTAAATTCCACTCCCCTTCAATTCATTACACACACACACACACACACACACACACACACACACACACACACACGCAGACTCCAGTTTGAGTAGAGGGCAGGTTTGCCTGATACCTAATGTTGAGGACACAAATGTGTCCCCAGTGACTTCTGAGAGTCCCCAGAACACCATCCCGGCAGCCTCCCCCTGGCCTTCATGTCATGTAGCCCCCGCCACAGGTGACTGTCTTCCATCCATTGAAGTCCTGAGCAGAGTGACAGCCAGGACCTGCTCTGGTGTCTGGGAAATTGCAAAGGTTCCCAAGCCTGGCTCTGAGAGACATGTCATGAGGTGGCCACACTGCCGGGCACATGATGACCTCAAATTCTTCTGCCACATCCACCCTGGAGAGGGGACATTGTCCCCCCTACACCTCTGAGGCCAGCTTCTGGCCAACAACCAAACTTTCCTGAAGGTTTGAGGAAGAGAGAAGGCTGCTCTCAGGTCCACAGTCCTCCCCCCACCCCCCAGAGTGACCCAGTGTGACAGGAATCAGTGCATAATCTCTTCCTCCCCAGGTGGGCTCCTGGCACGTCTGAGGCTCAGAATCCTAGCCCAAGCTGATGCAGGCCAACTGGGTAAGAAGTTTCCTCCACGTGACAGATGAATGGATTAAGAAGATGTGGTATATATACACAATGGAATACTACTCAACCATTAAACAGAACAAAATACTGCCGTTTGCCACAACATGGATGGAACAAGAGACTCTCATACTAAGTAAGGTAAGTCAGAAAGAGAAGACAAATCCCACATGATATCACTTATATCTGGAATCAAATATATGGCACAAATGAACCTTTCCACAGAAAAGAAACTCATGGACTTGAAGAACAGACATGTGGTTGCCCAGGGAGAGGGGAAGGAGTGGGATAGACTGGGAGCCTGGGGTTCATAGATGCAAACTATTGCCTTTGGGGTGAATAAGCAATGAGATCCTGCTGTGTAGCACTGGAAACAATATCTAGTCCCCTGTGATGGAGCATGATGGAAGATGATGGGAGAAAAAGAATGTATATATATATATATGTGTGTGTGTGTGTGTGTGTGTGTGTGTGACTGGATCACTTTGCTATACAGTAGAAAATTCACAGAACACTGTAAACAAGCTCTAATGGAAAAATTAAAATCATTTACAAAAAGAACAATAAATTTCCCTGTGCCCACCAGGGCCCTCCCCCAATCCCAGTTCCCCTCTCTCCCTGGGATGTCTGACAGCACCTCTCCATTCCCTCTAGGGCCCCAAGTCAGATGGTGACAGGCTCCACAGAGGGTCACCAGGCTCTCAAGGTTTGCCCTTACTCTTTACGCATGCTGGTCCAGAGTGAGGAGATGCTCACCCAGCCTTTTCCTGGTCGTCTCAGGGCCTCGGAGCTGGTGCACTCAATGACCCTCCACACAGGCAGCAGCAGTGCTCACATTTCCCCACAAAGCAGTCCAGTGGGTGCCTAGAGCATTCCCAGTTCCCAGAGAGCCTGATGGAAGTCTGCTCCCTCCTCTGGCCTGGCCATGTCCCTAAGTGTGCAGGAGAAAGGGAGAAGACCCCTTGTGGCACCTTACCTCTGTCGCAGCACTTGCCATAGTCCATCTTAAAATGTGGACAGAGTTCCCGTCGTGGCTCAGTGGAAACAAACCTGACTAGAATCCATGAGGATGCAGGTTTGATCCCTGGCCTCACTCAGTGGGTTAAGGATCTGGCCTGTGAGCTTTGGTATAGGGCACAGAGGCAGCTCAGATCTTGTATTGCTGTGGCTGTGGTGTAGCCTGGTGGCTGCAGCTCTTATTCGATCCCTAGCCTGAGAACTTCCTCATGCCATGGGTACAGCCTTAAAATGATAAAACAAACAAACAAATTGTGGATATTTGCAAAAACTCAAGGACAGCTACGAGGTCTGGTGTTATTGTGTTCACCCTCCTCTCTGCTCAAATGCACACACACACACACACACACACACACACACACACACACACACTCACACATCTCAAACTGGTACCTGGTGTGTGTAGTGAATGATCTATATTACCTTAGGTGACATGCCATCACTTATGACTTCATCTTTCTAGAATGTCTACCTTTTCAGAGGAATTTGGAAAGCCCTCAAGAAACACTTCAAAATTGCCATAATGGAAAAATGGGAATGTTTTTCCAGAAACGTGCCTCTAGGGTATTTCTGGTGAGACCCAAATCAGGAGAACACTACCCCTTTGTGATTGGAGTGGGAGTGCCCATCACCTCCCTGTCCCAGAAAAAGCTTCATAAAAGGCTCCAACTTCCCCAGACAAGTAGGTGTACACACCTCTGACTCAAGCCAGAGCAGCAAGGTGTCCCCTTTGCCTTTGTGGCAGGACCTACACTCTTCCAACAGGGTACTACCCCTGACCAGGCCCAGAACAACTCTCCCGCTCTAAGAGTCCAGGGACCTACTTGCTGCTGAGGACGTCATCCTGAAGGAAAGTGCTTCCGGTGAGTCTCTGCTTTTAACACAAAGATCATCTTTTCCAAGGAAATACTAGGAGGCTAGCTCAAGATGGAAGCCGCGAGGGTGGTGTGGCTTTCATGCATTTGGTCGGCCAGCATTGGTGGAGCACTGTTATGTGCCAGGCATGGAGAGCTGTAATCCCAAGGCTGCAACAGGTGCATTAATAGTAAGGGAGACAAGCAAATAAAACAATGAAGGTGATTGCCGAGGGTGTTAGGGGCACACCACAGAGAGGACAGGTACCCACCACCCAGCTGGGAAAGGGGCTTGACATGGAGGAGACAGAGCACAAGCTGAGTCTTGAGGGACTAGAAGCTGGTCAGACCACAGGGAGGAGGAGGGGGGTCCAGGCAGAAAGAGCAGGCTGTACAAAAGCAGAGGAAGAGGATTGCATTCAAGGGACTGCAGATAGTTTGGAAGGGCTGAAGCATGGGCTAGGAGAGCAGAAGACTCCATGGTGGGTCCTGCCTGCCTGCCAGGCTCAGGAGCCTGAACTCATCCCCGCAGGGAATGGGAAGCCAATGATGAGATTTGAGCAAAAACTTGATGTTACCCAATTTGCTTTGTGGAGAGATCTCTGTGGCTGGTGTGTGAGGAATGGGTGCTTGAAGGTTCCATGGCAGCAAGTGAACCAATTAGGGCATGATAGGAGTAGCCTAAATGAGAAGGGAGGAAAGCTTGAACCACAGTGATGTATGGGGAGGAAGAGAAATCCTCAGATCCCAGGCATTTAGGAAGTAGCCAATAAAGACCTGTTCTAAGAACTGATGGTGGGTGATGAGGGGATGGAGAGGTGAACGCTTGGCCGGGAGTGGCTGGGGTACTTTCTTGTTGAATGGCTTATCCAGTGTGAGAGGGAGGCAGAGTGGAGTCATCATCCATTAACTTTGCTAGATCATTTCAGGAACTACCTCACCTATTTTGAAAAACGGGTCTTGTGTGAGAGCTGTATTCCTCCTTTATAAGATGCTGGAAGATTTTCTAACCTTCTCATATCAGAGAGAGAAAGAAACTCAGGGGTTGGTGAACTTGGTGGTGTCCATCTATTATACTGAAGTTTTGCCAACATTTTTATAACACCTTCACACAATCAGAGGTGCTCATTCAGTAATTAGGGGAGAGTCACAATGAATCTGGATCCTAGACTTGACCAATGCCCCCAACCCATCCTGAGTGGCCTTGCTGAGAACTTTCTCCCCCAGCAAATAGAAAACTCAGTTCCAGCCAACAAGGAGGAAATGAGTAAAGACGTGAAATTAAGCAAGCCCTGGAAGGAAATGGCCAAATCGCGTTCGATTATGTAACAACCAGCAAATAGAATAGAGCAAATAGTGATTAGGGGAGAAGAATTTTATCATAGATTTGAGGAGAGAAAAATTTTTCAGCCTCTTTTTAAAAAAAAAAAAAAGCATATGATTCCATGGGCAGAAACCCTAAGGTGATTGGTTTGACCTTGCGTACAACAAAGTCTTACGGAAAAAGGAAAGGGCAAAGGAAATCAGGCAAGGGAGCTGCCAGGAGGAGCAGGTGAGAAAGTGAAGAGGAATAAGGAAGGAATTCAGAAAAAGGGCAGAGAGAAAACTAGGAACCCAGTTGGAAAATCCCCCATGCTACCCCAAGAGAAGGAGAAAGAAGCAAAGTCACACAGCACATCCCAGCCCAGTGGGAAAAGGAGGGAAGACAGGAAACTGAGTTTTTCCTAGTCCTGGGAGGACAATGTAGGAGACTTAGGGGCAGATCTGGGATCCTCCAGGCCAGCATCATTTAGAATATAACCAGGTCACTAAGGAAGGAGTCTACAGATGGGCACCTTGGACAGCACAAGAGAGGGAAATAAATGTTCCTAACCGGGGGTTCCCATTGTGGCTCAGCTGCTACAAACCGGACTAGTGTCCATGAGGACTCAGGTTCCATCCCTGACCCCACTCAGTGGGTTAAGGATCCGGTGTTGTCACAAGCTGCACTGTAGGTCATAGACACATCTCGGATCTGGCATTCCTGTGGCTGTGGCATAGGCCAGCAGCTGCAGCTCTGAATGGACCATGTGCCATGGTGTGGCCCTAAAAAAACAAATGAACAAACAAAAACATTCATAACAATAAAATCATTTTTAAAAAAAGGAAAAAATAGGATCTGGTTTGGGTTTACCAAACCCAAATATTGAGTCATGGCTCCAAGACTGTTTTTTCTTTTTACAGCTGCACCTACAGCATATGGAAGTTCCCAGGCTAGGGGTTGAATCAGAGTCTCAGCAGCAAGCCATAGACACAGCCATGGCAACGCCAGATCTGAGTCACTTCTGTGACCTAGGCTGTAGCTTGTGGCAATGCCTGATCCTTAACCCACTGATTGAGGCCAGGGATTGAACCCACATCCACAAGAAGACTGCATTGGGTCCTTAGCCCACTGAGCCACAATGGGAACTCCTGGTTCCAATATTTACTAGTGGTGTGGCCTTAGATGAGTGATTTCTGTTGTTGGCCTCAGTGTCCCCAAAGGCAAAAGAGCTCAAAACTATTTACCTTAAGCCTTATTGTGAAAATAGGAGTTCCCACTGGTCCAGCAGTAAGGATTCAACAGTTGTCACAGCAGTGGCTTGGGTTCATTCCCTGGCCTGGGAACGTCCACATGCTGTGGGTGTGGCCCACCAAAAAAGGTTTTTAAAGACTAAAAGAGATAATAAGAACAAAGTGCCTGGCACTTAGGAGGTGCTCAATAAAAGACAGTTTTGTTAACTTTTTTTCACATTGACAGATTTTATTAAGTCATAGATGATATTCAATACCATATAAGTTACAGGTGTATGTACCACATACTAAATCACAATGTGTAAAGGTTCTCCTCCATTTAGAGTGATTATAAAAGTTGCCTCTATTCCCTGTGTTGTATGAGATATCATTATAGCTTATTTTACAGATAATAGTTTGTACGTTCTAATTCCCTACCTCTCTATTTCCCCTCTGTCCCCCACTGGTAACCACCAGTTTGTTCACTGTAATTGTGAGTCTGCTTCTTTTTTTGTTATATTCACTAGTTTGTTGTATTTTTTAGATTCCACATATAAGTGATATTTTACAGTGAATGCCTTTTCTGTCTAACATTTCTTTTTCCTCCAAATTTATACTTGTCATTGCAAATGGAAAAATTTCATTCTTTTCTATGCCTGAGTAGAATTTCATGATACACACACACACACACACATATATAAATATACATATACATCACAATTTTTTGGCCACCCCATGGCATAGGAAATTCCCAAACCAGGGATAAGACCTGAGCCACAGCAGCAAGGGCAGGTCCCTTTAACCCACTATGCAAGGCAGGGGATAGAACCCACATCCTGGCACTCCAGAGTCACCTCCTATCCTGGTGCACCACAGTGGGAACTCCTTATCACATATCTTTATCCATTCATTTCTTGACGGACACTTAGGTTGCTTCCATATCTTGACAATTACAAATCATGCTGCTATAACACTGGGGTACATGTATCTTTTCAAATTAGCATGTTTGTTCTTTTCAGATATATACTCAGGAGTGGAATTGCTGATAGTTCTATTTTCACTTTTTTGAGAAACTTCCAAACCGTTTTCCTAACCAGCTTCACCAATTTACACTCCTACAAAGAGTGCACGAGGATTCCCTTTTCTCCACATCTTGCCCACATTTCTTATTTGTGATCTCCTTGATGATAGCCATTCAGGCAGGTGTGAGGTGATGGCTTGTGATTTTGATTTGCATTTCTCTGATGATGCTGAGCAGTGTTGAGCATCTTGTTATGTACCTGGTGTACCAGCAAAGCCTCAAATATTTGCTCTCTAGCTCTTTTTCCTTAATGTTTCCAGAATCCTGGTATAAGTTGTATCAGAAGTCTGTTTTTGTGGCTTACTCTCCTATATCCAGTACATGCGAGAATAGATACAGGAGTACCCATTATGGTTCAGCAGTAATGAACCCAACTAGCATCCATGAGGATGAAGAGTCAATCCTTGGTCTCACTCAGTGGGTTAAGGATCTGCTGTTGCCATGAGCTAGAGTGTAGGTCACACACTTGGCTCAGATCTAGCATTGCTGCGGCTGTAGTATAGCCCAGAGCTGCAGCTCTGATTCATCTCCGAGCCTGAGAACTTCCATAGGCTGCAGGTGAGGCCCAAAAGTGTCGAAAAGAAAAAAAGAAAAAAAAAAAAGAAAGAAAGGGAGAAAAGGAAGAAATGGAAAGAAAAGATATAGAGCACAAAGGGCTCAGTACCCACCTCAAACACCCTGGGCTTTTCTGTTGGATCCAAAGGAAGGCGAGTTTTCATTGGGTTCTCAGAGGTGAAATAACAACCCAGCCAACAGGGAGAGACCACTGGAGACCATATACCTCACTGGACCAAGGCATCTGCTTTGATATGTAAGCCTCCTTGTTCTCCACCTGGGGGGAGAATAAAGCATTCCCGGAGTTTTCCTGTCCCCTCTCTGACTTTGGGTCCAAGAGGTCAGGCTGCAGAGGCCCAACTCAGATGCTGCTGTGAGAGGAAGCACAGAGGTCTCAAAACTGAAAATCAGACTGCCCAATCCCCAATAAGCCCTGAAGCAGAAGGAAAAGGAGTGGGGTATCCATGGAGACAGGTGTAGCTACACAGGACATCGTTCACATTTTCAGTTACCAGAGAGACCCCCAGAAGTAATGGAAGGAAAATGACAGACTCATGACCCATGCGAGGAAGTCATTGCCAAGGATGAGATGGGTCTTGGGGAACATGGTAGGGATGGTCATGGCTTTGTTCTTTCTGTGCTGAGCAAGAGGGTGAACAAGGAAGGAATGATCCATGGCAGAGAGCAGACACTACTGCATGTATGGAGATGCTATGCGAACTAACCCGTGATTCTTTTGTCTTCTTGTTCAAAATCATTGAAGACCATTTGGGTGAGGCCAACCTCGATCAGAGAGGCTAGAAGCCCAAGATCAGGCATAAGATGGCACCAAGACCCTTGCTGCTCTGAATCACTGCCAGGCTCCTGTCTCAGAGGAATAACCTACTAGGGTGGAGGGCAGCTTTCAGATGAGAAGGGCTTGTGTGATTCAATAGCCGAAGCGTTCCCCAAAAGCTGGAGCTCCCTATGACATTCTGGCATTGCCAACCGCCTACTTCTGCTGGGTCCATTTCCCTGGCTTTGCATGTCCATCTGTATCATCATCACTCTTCAGGCCCTCCCTTGGTGTGACAACATCCACAGTGAGATGGTTTCTGCTTTGGGGGAACCAGAAGGACGTGCTGTAGCCTGAGTGGTCTCCTTGGAAAAACAGGGTTTGATACATGCTTTGTGCAGACTGCCTGCTTGACACAATAAGAGGTTTCACTTCCTGAGATGGACAGGCTGCTGCCTGGTTTTGGGTCCAGGGTCCAGTGTTGGGATGAGACACATGGCAGACCTGCAGAGACTACTATGTCAAAGGCCATTGCCCCACAGTTCCAACATTTCCCTTGAGCAGAGAGAATGAAGGTTCATGCCCCCTGGAAACTAGAAGATGAAGGAGGACATTCCTTCCTGCCCTGTATCTCACGTCCCAGAAACAGGATGCTTGAATGCCTTGCTTACCTCCCTTCCTGCCACTGGTGTTCATCCTCCTTCACTCAGCTTCTAATCACATCAGTGACTCAAGGCCCCTCTGTGTTCTCCGTCAGGAGCACCCACAGAGCTAAAACACCACCAGATCATGCAGATCCCCAGCATAAGTATCTGAAGAAGGTGGTTTTCCTTCAGTGAAGCTTGTGGAAAAGGAGTTAATCTCCAGAGTGGATGCTCTGAAGGCAAATAAGAATCAACCATCAGGCTCCCAAGGCAGGGCCTCTGGGGAGTCTGCAGAACCAGACACCCAATTTTATGAGGGCTTAGACTTGGAGACTGACTAGGGCTCACCAAACCCACAGGAAATGGATGCACCCAACAGGATGCAGCTTTCAGAGTCCCTGTGGAACATACACCTTGCCAAAGATGAGATTCTTGGGTCTGCATTCCTGAGGTCAAGGTACCGGGAGCCAAATCACAAGGCTGGGGAATGAACCCACTGTGTGATCCTTGCCCACAGTAGAGTCAATTTCCCTCCTGTCTGTGAAAGTCAGGAACTCTGTCCCATGAATAATACTGAGCAAGCCCAGGGCTTGGCACAGAGTAGGCACAGGCATGCTTATTTGAGTGAAAACACTGTCGAATTCCTGCTCACTCATTCAGGCAGGCAAACTTTTCTGCCTGAATGTGCATGTCACACCCTGTGCTAGACTCAGCTCTGAAAGAGTTCACAGCATCCTGAGGGAACCACATAAGTGAACAAGGTTTCAATTCAGTGCTTTGGGTACTGTAGTAGGTGTGACAGAGTGGGAAGAGAACACACCCTCCTGGACTCCATGCACCATTTATTTATTTATTTATTTATTGTCTTTTTAGGGCCAAACCCACAGCATATGGAAGTTCCCAGGCTAGGATTCAAATCAGAGTCATAGCACCAGCCTACGCCATAGCCACAGCAATGCCAGATTATAGCTGCATCTGCAAACTACACCAAAGCTTGTGGCAACACCAACTCCTTAACCCACTGAGGAATCTACCCTGCATCCTCATGGATACTAGTCAGGTTCTTAGCCATGACAGGAACTCCTCCATGCACCTTTTCTAGCCTGGTCATGCATTCATTCTTGCAGGGCTACCTTGGGACAGTACCCTGAGCACTCGCTCTTCTTGTGTCTGAGTGAAAAAAGTCTGTTGCCTTCCTGCTCACTAACAACAAAATACCTCTACATGAAACAAAGAAAGCCATCCATTTACAGTAGCATCAAAACCAATAAAAGTACTGAGGAGTAAGTTTCACTAAGAAGGCGAAATATCTGTCCACTGAAAAATATAAAGCACGGATGAAAGAAATTGAAGACACAAATAAATAGAAAGATATCCCATGTTTGGGACTGAAGTGATTAGTATTGTTGAAATGTCCATGCTACCTAAGGCCATCTATAGATTCAAGGCAGATCCTCTCAAAATTCCCATGGCATATTTCTTAGAAATAGGAGAGATAATGCTAAAACTTGCATGGAACAACCAAAAAATAGCCAAAACCACCTTGAGAAGAAACGACAAAGCTGGAGGCATCGCACTTCATGATTTCAGACTATATTACAAATATAGACACATATCTATGTAACTTAGTCATTAAAAAGAAGAAAACCCTGCATTTGTGACATCAATGAACCCTGAAGGCATTCTGCTTAGTGACATATGTCAGCAAAACACAAATGCTATATGATCTCTTTTCGATGTGGACACTTAAAAGGAAAAAAAAATCACAACTCGTAGGAACAAAGAAAAGAATAGCGGTTACTCAGGGGCGGGAGAAATGGGGAGATGTTGGAGATGTTGCTCAAAGGGGACCTAGTTTCAGTTATAAGGCAGTTATAAGTGCTGGGAATCTAATGTACAGCACGGGAACTGTTAGTAACTATTCTGTATGATAGAGTTGAAAGTTGCTAAGAGATAAGATCCTAAATGTTCTCACCACCAATACACACACACACATATATAAATATATGTGCATGGACATGTATATTATATATATATAATCATGATAGCTGATGGGTGTCTTAACGAGCATCCTCATTGTGGTAATCTTTCTTCAATATACACTTCATCCTGTTGTATGCAGTCTCACACAATGGTATATGTGAATTCTATCACAATAAAGGTAGAGGGGAAAAAAGCAATGTCTAATATCTCTCAGAGTTACCATGGGATATAGTCCCAGCTGGATATTCTTATTGTAAAAGTTCCACTTTTCAGAGTTCAGAGGAAACATTCTTTTAGGCAAAAAGCACCTCTGCATTTTCAAAAGGGAATGTGATCATGAAGCTTGACTTATTCACAATCTTTTCAAATATGTCTTCAACCCAGGCTCCTTTCACCATTTATCAAAGATTGATATAGATTCCATATGGAATCAACTAGGGTACCAGCACCTTGTCTGAGGGGTTGGATGAACTCACCCCATCAGGAGCCTGCACCCCCACACAACTATGTTTTCTCTCTTTCACCCTGGAAAGATCAAAGTTTCCCTACCAAAGGCTCCAGTATTTGACCCAGGGCCCCCCAGGTTGAGAACAGCACAATGGGTTCAGAATCCACATGGTTACGGTCACTTCCATAGGCCCATTTATCCATCTCCAGGTGGAAAGTTTCCTAAACTTAAGTCCAAGGAGGGAGGGAGGGAGAATTTGTGTGTGTGTGTGTATGTGTTTTTGTTCAATTTTGTCCCAGAGATCTAAATTCAAACATTCTTCTAATCTAGGAAACCCCAGTATTTCTGTTTGACATCAGGAGCACAACAGTTGTCAGAAGAAAAAACATATATTTGCATATGATGACACATTTGCAAAAAAAGAAAAAAATGTGTCATCGTTTGTTACCACTTCCAAGGATTGGAGAGTGATTTCAGGTTACCCGCTCCCAGAAGTTCCCATCAATCCTCTTTTTAAATTTTTTTAATTTGGTTGTGAAATCAGTTAACCAAAGGGAAATTTCTCAGCTCTTCACTTCTTCGTTTAAAGGCTATAAAGAGTGAGGGAGAAATTGGCAGACAGTATACCTCTTGGAGGCACAAAGGCCATTCAGGGACCCTACCCTCTCCAGCCAGTCTACATTGCTCATGTGTCACTTTAACTCCTCCTTATGGCTAGTCCTAAGAGAGCTTCTCCCTCCCTCTCTCTCTCTCTCTGTCTCTCCCTCCCTCTCTCTCTCTCTCTGTCTCTCTCTCTCTCTCTGTCTCTCTTCCCCCTGATTCTTTCTCTCTCCCTCTCCCTCCCTTCATGTCTCTCAGTATGAGTGCTGGGCTATTTGCAAAAATGCCAGGTTTACTATATTGCTATAGCTTGTAAAATATGGGGGGGGGGGAAGTTCCTGCTGTGGGTCGGGGAAATGAATCTGACTAGCATCCATGAGGATGCAGGATCGATCCATGGCCTCATCCAGTTGGCTATAATCTGGCGTTGCCATGAGCTGTGATGTAGGTAGCTCAGATCTGGTGATGCTGTAGTGGTGATATAGACCAGCAGCTGCAGCTCCAATTTGACCCCTAGCCTAGGAACCTCTAAATGCAACAGGTGTGGCCCTAAAAAGACTATATATATAAATTAACACTGCTTATTTAGAATTTCAATATCCAACTTCTGCCCAGGTCTAACAAATGCACTTCTGGTGTGGGCTTACATTAGCAATACTTTTCTCTGGACCCAAAGGAGGGCTCCTTCATCCATTCACTCATTCATTCAAAGACTCGTTCTTTGCTGGCCTGCAGTGTACTAGATGCCAAAGGAAAATCACCCGTGAAAGCAGCCCTGGTGGGGACTGGCACAGCAAATGGTCACTCATTTTCTCCTCTTTACACAGGTTTCTGAAGCAGCCATGGCCACGGTACCTGAACCTGCCAAGGAAGTGATGGCTAACAATGGGTCAGTGGGGAAACTGGTACCAGTAATGCGAGCAAGGTTCTCTTCTCAAGAGCACAGTGTTAGCTGTGCTTAGAGACCAGATTTGTCCCTCATCCTGCCTCTTTTAGTGGCAAGCAGGGTTCCAGGTTAACCTGGTTTAAAGACTCATTTCCCACTGTAAGTCTGGACTTGATGTCATTGCAGCGGGCCACCTACAATTGGCAAACAGGAAGAAGGGATTCCATGTGGATGACACAAGGGATCTTGTGGCATGTCCAGCTTCAGTGGGAAGGAAAGCTCCAGTTTTAACTGGGCTGGAAGGGGTCTCGAGATCCAACAGAGAGCAGCTGGGGTACCTGCCCTGCCTCCTAGGCTGCTCCAGGAATATGCCCATGGAAACTGCTAGCTCCAGGCAGCCCTGAGGAACAAGCTGTTTGCAGTTTCCTATTAACAGTGAAGATCGCTTGCAGGGAAGGTAAATTCGTCCTGCCCAGGGGACATAACTGAGCAAGCTCTCTGCTTTTATTACAGTGACAACAATAATGGTCTGTTATTTGAGGCTGATGGCCCCAAAGAGATGAAGGTAAGGCCATGGGCTTAGCTCCCAACACATGCAGGGGCTCGGGCAGGGGAAAGTCTCAAGGAAAGGGCTCTGGGCCCCCTTATTCCTATGGAATTCTGTGGTGAACTGACTCGCCTTCTCCAGTGAGACTGATGCAGGCCACTCCTCAGTTCCGGCGGCACCACAGCGGTTCACTGAGCCTTGGTGATGGTGGCCATGCTTGAGGAGGGTGAGAAGAAATGATGGTAGAGAGAGTGTTTGCTGTGTCATGTTGGCAAGGCAGCCAAGGCTTCAATGCACAGTTGCTTCTCCTTTTAGAAAAAGGGGTTCAGCCCTAAAAATGATGAAACTCTGTCAATCACTAGAGTCGAACTCTGAGACCCATTTTCTCCAGCCCTAGGTGGGGTGTGGTTTGTCTGTCTGGCCCACCCTCCCACTGCCTCTGCCAGGGGCTGGAGCCTCTGTGCTGGGCAGGAACTTCTTGCTTTCCTCTGAGCTGTTAGAGGTCTCTTTAACTGTCTTCAAGACGTTAAACCATTCTTGTGCCCAGGGGCAACTTCAAGCCTTAATACACTTACACAGTTTCTCTGAACAAAGGGAAAGTGGGAAGCTCTTTCACAAATATCAACCACAATTTTGGGGGGTTTGGGAGGTTTTTTGGCCCCAGGGGGGACATGTAGAAGTTCCCAGCAGGGGAACCACGCACCTTTTACAGTGTTTGCGAGATGCTTCTGCAACAGCTTTTAAAAGACAAAAGCTTGTAGAGAATAATTGAAAACTCATTGATTGAGCATAGAAGTATTGATAATATGATCATCACAGCCATGAAAAATTTAATACATAGTCTTGTGCTTTGGGTTTCCAAACAGGTAAAAATGTAAGAAGGCATATGTTTATGGTTAGGTGGAGCATGTGTCAGAAAACACAAACAAGGTTAAAATGGGATTTATTCTCAAAGAATACCATGTAGGGTGTCAGAAAGCCCACATTCAGGTTTGGGGTCTGCCTCTCACTTGCCACATGCCTATGGGTAAACCACTGAACCTCTCTGGGCTGCAGAGAGATGAAAGATTCTCTGGAGAAGCTCTGTTATCCCCTCCTGCATCCCGTCTCATGTCAAAATGGGCGTTCTCAGGCCCAGCCACCTACCACACTGACATTCTTGATCTATCCACAGTGCCGCACCCAAAACCTTGACCTCAGCCCTCTGGGAGATGGGAGCATCCAGCTGCAAATCTCCCACCAGCTCTGCAATGAGAGCTCCAGGCAGACGGTGTCTGTGATTGTGGCAAAGGAGAAGCCGATGAATCCCTCCTCCCAGGTCGTCTGCGATGATGACCCAAAGAGCATCTTTTCATCCGTCTTTGAAGAAGGTACCTAGGGAAAGCTGAGGGCAGACAGGAGATCTCTGGTCCTTTCCTTCTCAGAGGCCATAACTCAATGGTCAGCTAAACTCTCCTGAAGCTGAAACCCTTCAAAAGTAGAAGGCCCAGGATCAGTGGAATCCAGTGTTGTCACTGCTGTGGCTTGGGTTTGCTCGCTGGCCCAGGAACTGCCAAGTGCCATAGGCACAGCCAAAAAAATAAAAAAAATTTAAATAGAATGCCCAGCAGTGAGAGGAAAACAGAGAGGTCTGGAAACCCAACTAACCACTTTTGTAGTTGAAACAATTCTTTTTTTATTTTTTGTCTTACATCAGATTGTTTTCTTCCCTTAAAAGGAATTCTTCTTTAGTGGAATAATGATGTACCTGGCTAGTGCTATTAATCAGAGGAATGGAGGCTTTTCTGGAATTTATAGGCATGCATAAAAAGTACCCAAAATACTATATCTCCATACATTACTACATATAATCCAACTTGGTGATGGTTTTAGTTTTCTCTTGAGTTATTGATATTATTCTTAAAACAGGACCTGGAGGAAATCACGTTGTGGCTCAGCAGTTGCCAACCTGACTAGTATCCATGAGGATGTGCATTCAATCCCTGGCCTTGCTCAAGGGTTAAGGATCCAACATTGCCATGAGCTGTGGCGTAGGTCACAGACAAGGCTCAGATTCTGCATTGCTGTGGCTGTGGTGTAGGCCGGCAGCTACAGCTCTGAGTTGACACTAAGCCTGGGAAATTCCATATGCCATGGATGTGGCCCTGAAAAGACAGGAGTAAAAAGCAGGACCATGATGACTACTCACAATTGCAAAGCTCCTAGTCATTCTCAGGGTGCTCTCAGTTACATTTTATCCCTGTGAGTCTCAGAAGGTCCCTGCTGGGCCAGTGTGTGCCATTGCCTTTTTGCAGAAGGAGTTCTGTGGCTCTTCCACAGCAAGCAATAAAGCTGAAGCTTGAACCCATATCTTAAGGCACCGGGTCCAGTGTTCTCATCCACCCCAGCTTCCTCCCCACCAATATTAGAATCAGACTGTGGCTGACCTCCCTCAGATGTCTTCCAAGGCACCAGATCCTGCCGCTTCACATCATTAGGTTTGCTCTTCTAATCTTCTACCTAAAAGACACCTCTGCTCCACATTTCAGAGCCCATCATCCTTGAAAAGCATGCCAATGGTTTTCTCTGTGATGCCACCCCCGTGCAGTCCGTGGACTGCAAACTCCAGGACAAAGATGAAAAAGCCCTGGTGCTGGCTGGCCCACATGAGCTGAAGGCTCTCCACCTCCTCACAGGGGACTTGAAGAGAGAAGGTACCTGGGGACACCCTGATTCTTTTCTTGGCCTCCTGGAAACGTGCCAATTATCTCTATCTTCAACAAAGTAGACCATTTAGGCAAATGATTGACATGAATGCAATATCATAGAATACAGAGTGTGTACATGCTTTATGTAGGTCCTAGCAAGAATGCCAGGATGAGGCCCCTAGCAGGTTCATTTTCAGCAAGAGAGGTGACAAGCACATCCAGGACCACAGTCCAGCCAAGTCACTTAAAGGCAGTGCGATGTCAGTGCTTCTGTTGGAAGGGGGTCATTTGATGGACAGGACCTAACTGCCTGTGGGTGCCTTCTTCCTGTTGTGGAGGTCAAAACTAGAATGGCAAAGAGATAATTTGTCCCTCCTCATTCCCAACTTTGCCCACTTGCCCCTAACATCCTTCCCACCCAATACCAGATGGTTCCTGAGAAGCCGATCTTACTGATGAGCAGGAACTTGTATCTCTGTCACTGTCACTGGCCATTGTTTCAAGTCTGGGGAGCCCACTGGTTGTGGGAATCTCCCTGGCACCCTGCCACTGTGGCTGGGCCCTGTATGCAGGGGTGTGACCAGGGGGCAGATCAAAGGAGCAGTGTGGTCTCATCCAAGCTGCTGACCTTGGAGAGAGGCATCACAGGGGGAAAGCTTCTCAGCTTGGCCAAGACAATTCTGTTTCTCTCGAATTGCATCAGAAGCACAACCTTGGGGCCTCCAAGGGAGACAGCTGTGACGAAGGAAGAGTAAAATGAGCATCTCTCTTTGGACCACTTCTCCTAGTCAAGCAGCCCTCCTCCTTCAAGTTCATCCCACTGGCTGCGCCATGTTCCTGAAACAGATCTGTGCCTGACGTCCTGTGGGAATCTGGTTTTACTTCTTTTCTTGCTGTTCACATTGGTCAGACGGTTCTGGTGTTGTGGATAGGCACATCACCAGGCAGGGACAAGATGGCTTTCTTTCTTCTAAAAATCAGAGCTTCTAATTGTTTATGGCCACTGTGGTGAGGCTCTGAGAAGCCCCCAGACCCTTCTTTGGGGAAAAACCTGATTCAACCAACTGAACCTGTTATTGTCTGGGAGAAGCCAGCTCTCCTGTCTATGAGGCCATAGGAATTTTGGATGCCAACGAGGATCCTACATGGCACCAGTCCTAGGCTAAGGGTCCAGTGCTTGGACCAACCCTGCAGTGCTATGTCCCTGACCACAGGCCCCTCTCCTCCCCCCAGTGGTGTTCTGCATGAGCTTTGTGCAAGGAGATGACAGCGATGACAAGATACCTGTGACCTTAGGGATCAAGGGAAAGAATCTGTACCTGTCTTGTGTGATGAAAGATGACACACCCACCCTGCAGCTGGAGGTGAGTGAGTACCAAGGGCTGAAGGCCCTTCTTGGGCTTCTCTGAAGCACCCCCAGCCATTACCTCCAAGACAGTGACCTCTTCCCCCCTACCCACCCCCAGAAAGTCTGGGAGCAGAACCACTTGGTAATTTTCCATATGTGTAAATAAGTTGAATATAATAAGTTCAGGTAAGGGTTAATGCAGGTAACTTTCACTCCCGTTGTGGCAAGTTAAATCGTTCTGCTGATGCGCTTACATCCTGCCATTGTTAGCCCCCCATCGATCATACAATGTTGGGATTGGAAGGGGAGTCTCTTGGTAGGGTTGCTCCATTTGGTAGATGACACTTTGGGAACTTAATTGATTCAAAGCACCTGTCACCTGTCATCATCTCCATGCCACTCACGAAATCACACTTGCCCCCACCAGCATTCCCAGCAAAAGCTTCCTCTCCAAGTTGAAGTCATTCTAGCCAGGGCCATGAGGAAATACACAGCACAAGTCCCTGGAACCTAGGTACTTCCAGAAGCTTTCATCTAATTTTCACTTTTAACAACCTTCCCATCTGTGTCATGCTCCCTACCATTTGGCACTGTTTCAGAAAAGGATGAGGGCTCTTTTGGTCACCATACCGAAGGCTGGGGTCACAAAGATATGTCAGGGCCCTGGCCCTTGCCCCTGTGACCTATTTATATGTTTCATCTCTAGCTGACCTGGAGAACATCTTTTCCCAGATCAGAGTAGGGTATCTTTGACCTGTCCCTTGCAACAAACGTGTATTTCTGCTTTGCTGCAGGATGTAGACCCCAAAAGTTACCCAAAGAGGGACATGGAGAAGCGATTTGTCTTCTACAAGACAGAAATCAAGAACAGAGTTGAATTCGAGTCTGCCCTGTACCCCAACTGGTACATCAGCACCTCTCAGGCAGAACAAAAGCCCGTCTTCCTGGGAAACTCCAAAGGCCGCCATGATATAACTGACTTCACCATGGAAGTCCTCTCTCCCTAAGGAAAGCCATACCCAGAGGGTCCACATGGGCTGAAGAACCCCGGAGGCTGGCAGAAGGGGACTAGAAGAGTTGGTACATGGTTGCTGCCTGAATTTCACTATTGCCTAATCGATGCCCAGCTGTCTTCCCTAGATTAGTGCTAAGGAGATCCCCCTGCCCCCCAGTGAGGAGGAACAGCCCCCTCCTCTCCAAGTCCATGCCCAGACCCCATCCTCTAAGCCAGCCTTCTCTCACCCCTTCTCCTCACTCAAAGCCAGCCTGGTGGAAACCATGGCACACTAGGGTCACTGGCAGTCCTCTGTCCTTGGCACCCAGCTTCTCATGATCGATCACTGAACTATTTATTTATTTAATTGTGGGTTGGTCTATTTAACTTAATTCAAGGGGGCCAAGAAGCAGCAGTGTCTGTGAAAGATCTTAGTCTTCCATAGCTATGGAATCAATTTCTTTGGGGTGAGTGTGCCACCTTTATCATCTCTCACCAAGCCTGAAAACATAATAAGCTCAAATTATTTAAAGAAGAATGCTTATGAATGAAGAAGGATGATCAGATTGTTCAATGATTCTGAAATAAATGTCACGGAAAAACATCCTTTTCCATGTGGTCATTGGCTTGCCTTGGCTCTGACATAGAAGGGTAAAGATAAATGGTACCATGGATGTTCTCCGTGTGGAACTAGAAACCTACTCCTTATCACTGAAGGCGGAGTACTTAGGGACATCACTGGCCAGCGAAGAGCAGCCTTTATACCCCTCCCTTTCATTTCTATTTTTCAACAAAAGGATAGTTGGTGCACAAGGGTCATCTGAAAAATAGAATTAGCTAAAATATTCCAGGGAATAGCGGTTTATGGTAACAGCTGCCAAGTATTTCTCTATTCATTAACTCAGCAAATACGTATTAAGCAAATGCTATGCACTGGGTGTTGGAAATTGAGAAACAAGAAAGGTAGGGCATTCCTAGTTAAATAGGAGAGGCAGATGTAACAATGAACATAAGGCAGCATAAGAAGCAGAGGTGAGGAATTCCCGTTGTGCTTCAGTGGGTCAAGCACTTGACTGGAATCCATGAGGATGCAGGTTTGATCCCTGGCTTCGCTCAGTGGCTTAAGGATCTTACATTGCCATGAGCTGTGGCGTATGTAGGACATAGACATGGCTGGGATCCCACATTGCTGTGGCTGTGGTGTAGGTTGGTGGCTCTAGCTCCAATTCTCCCCCTAGCCTGGGAAGCTCCATATGCCATGGCTGAAGCCCTAAAAAGACAAAAGACAAAACAAAACAAAAACAAAAAAACTCCACACGTTCTTAGAAGAATAAATGATTGGCTAAGGAAGAGTTCTGCAATCACACATAAATCAAGGAGGATAAATCTATGGTTATGTAGGGTTTTTTTTTTCACTGTCAAATCTATGAAGTAATTCATTTAAGAAACTGTTAAATGCTTAATCTATGCTAGAAAATGGATTTAAAACACTTCCACTCTTTTAACTGTCTATTTTGACATAATTTTAGATTTATGGAAGAGTTGCAAAGAACATACAGAGTTCCCTCAGCTTCCCCTGATGTTACTATCTCACATAAGTATAATATTTTATCAAAAATAAGAAACCAACCCTGGTAGACAGAGTCTAATTGATTTTTAACACACCTTCTGCCTCAGCAGTTCCGCTATTTGGTGTCTTCCCGAAAGAAAGGATGTTTACTTTAGGATTGTTTATGAAAAGCTTAACAAAATAAACTGGCAATAGCCTAATGTCCTTTGGCAGGAAAAAGATTAAATAAAACACACAGAAAATTAAAAAGAAAAAGTGCTGAAATGGAAAGAGATCCAGACAAATCATTGCAAGAAAAAATCAAGGTGCAATATAATACCTATAGGATGATACCATTTCCATAAAAAATTAAAAAAGAAAACACACTGCCCATCCAAAACACACAACTCTATGCTTCTAAGGATCATTGACCAGACTGAAAATAGTGGCTACTTGGGGAGGGTGGATGGGGGTTGTCAAAAGAAGCTTAGGCCTATGTTTGAATTTTTTGGCAAGAGGAATATATTCATCAATTACCAATATATTTTTTATTCTCTGTATTAAAATAGTCCATTTTAATGGTGTTTCAATTCCTGGACCTGCACCAAAGACTCCAACTGACCCTGCAAAAGAGCTATTCTGTTCCTGGTCTGGCACCAAATTCTTTCCCTGAGGACATTTCTCCCTTTCTCTGCACTGTGTCCTTATCCTGGAAGAGAAAAACAGCATGTTTCCAGCTGCTACGGTGACTTCTGCCTGGCACCTGTGGTTGCTCTGTTTGTACCATTTTACTGCTCCATCCCGAGAGTCCAAGTGGCACATATCCCGGGCCTACTGTCCATCACAAACAAGACACTGATTTACATATGGGGACAACAGCTTCTCACCTCTGGTTCCTACATCTGGATTGTAGCCATAAGTGGACTTATGATGAAACTGAAGCACCGAGAGCTTAAGTTATTTGCCAAGAATGCAAGCTGATAAGTAGTGAGGACAAGATTCAGATGAAGGACAGAGGGACAGGATTAAGGCGGCAGAATAGAAGGACTGGAGCTCAACTTCTCTCCTAAAACAACAAAATTCACAACTAAAGACTGAGCACTCTTCACCCGAATGGACAAGAAACCTTAAAAAGGATATCCTACTCCAGAAGCAAAAGAGGAGGACACATCAAGTGGTAGGAGGGGTGATTTCACGATATGAACAACCCCCTATCTCCTGGGTGGGAAGCTCCACAGACTGGAAACTAACTGCTTCACAGAGACTCACCTACAGGAGAGAGCGTTCTGAGCCCCACATCAAACTCTCACGTGTGGGGATCTGGCACGGGGAGAAAGAGCCTCAGGGCATCTGGCATTGAAGGCCAGTGGGGCTTGTGCTCAGGAGCTCCACAAGACTGGGGGAAACAGAGACCCCATTCTTAAAAGGCACACACAGACTTTCACGTGCACTGGGTCCGAGGGCAAATCAAAATCCCCATGGGAATCTGAGTCAAACCACACTGCAGGACTTCAGTTCATCCTGGGAAAAAAAAGGCTAAACGTGGCTTGTTGTGAGGGAAGGACATTGAAAGCAAAGCTCCCGGGAATATTCAGCAGCTGAGCCTTTCTCTGGAGGGGGCCACTTTGGGAAAATCTGGCCCCACCCATCAGTCAGCTGCTGAGAAGCCCCAAGGCAAACAACAACCCAGGTGGGATCACAGCCCCGCCCCTCAGTAAACAGGCCACCTAAAGACCCCACCCCCAGGCACACAGCTGCCTCTAACCCCATCCAGACACTAAGCCCCACCCACCAGAGGGATTAGAATCAGCTCCACCTACCAGTGGGCAGGCATCAGCCCCTCCCATCAGGAAGCCTACAGCAAGCCCTCATACTGACTTCAGCCACAGGGGGGCAGACACCAGAAGTAAGAGAGGCTACAACTCTATTATCTGTAAGAAGGTCACCACGCCAAAAACCTATAAAAGTGAAAAGACAGAGAACTATAACTCAGATGAGGGAGAAAGGAAAAATGCCAGAAAAACAGCTTAGCAATGAGGAGATTCTCAGCCTCCAGGAAAAGGACTTTATTTAGACTGTTGATGCTGAAGATGATGCAAGACATTGGAAATAAACTGGAGGCAAAGATGGATAACTTACAGGAAACCCTGAGCAAAGAGATACAAGATATCAAACTTAAACAAGAAGAGATGCAAAATACAACAACTGAACTAAAAAATTCACTAGAGGCAGCTAACAGCAGAATACTGGAGGCAGAAGAACGAATAAGCGAGGTGGGGGACAGATTAGTGGAAATTTCGGATGCAGAACAGAAAAGAGAAAAAAGACTGAAAAGAAATGAAGAGAGTCTCAGAGAACTCTGGGACAACGTTAAATGCACCAACATCCGTATTGTAGGGGTGCCAGAAGGAGAAGAGAGAGAGAGAAGGAGACAGAAAAAATATTCCAAGAGGTAACAGCCCAAAACGTCCCTAACATGGAGAGGGAATCACTCACTCAAATCCAGGAAGCAGAATGAGTACCATATAAAATAAACCCAAGGAGGAACACCCCGAGACACATATTAATCAAACTGACCAAAATTAAAGACAAAGAGAAAATCTTGAAAGCAGCTAGGGAGAAGAAACAAATAACATACAAGGGAACCCCAATAAGGTTATCGGCAGATTTTTCAACAGAAACTCTGCAGGCTGGAAGGGAGTGGCGTGATATACTTCACGTGATGACAGGAAAGACCCTCCAACCAAGATGACTCTACCCAGCAAGGCTCTCATTCAGATCTGAAGGAGAAATCAAAACCTTCACAGATAAGCAACAGCTGAGAGAATTCAGCAACACTAAACCAGCCTTACAACAAATCCTAAAGGAACTTCTCTAGGCAGCAAAGAACAAGAGAAGAAGGAAAGAAAAAAGATCAGCAAAAGCAAATCCAAAGCAATTAACAAAATGGCAATAAGAACATACATATCAACAATTACCTGGAATGTTCATGGACTAAACGCCCCAACCAAAAGACATAGACTGGCTGAATGGATACAAAAACAAGACCCACATATATGCTGTCTTCCAGAGACCCACTTCACTTCCAGGGACACATACAAACTGAAAGTGAGAGGATGGCAGAAAATATTTCACGCAAACAGGGATCAAAAGAAAGCTGGAGTAGCAGTACTCATGTCAGACAAAATAGACTTTAAAATGAAGAATATGTTAAGGGACAAGGAAGGACATGACATAATGATCCAAGGGTCAATCCAAGAAGAAGATATAACAATTTTAAATATCTACACACCCAACACAGTTTCACCACGATATATAAGGCAACTGCTAACAACCTTAAAAGGACAACTCGACAATAATACAGTCATAGTGGGGGACTTTAATGCCCCACTTACAGCAATGGAGAGATCAATCACACAGAAAATCAATAAGGAAGCACAGGCCCTGAGGATGCATTAAACCACATGGACTTAATAGATACGTATAGGACATTCCATCCAAAAGCAACAGAATACACATTCTTCTCAAGTGCACATGGAACACTCTCTAAGATTGATCACATCCTGGGCTTTAACTTTAAGAAAATTGACTTTAAGACAATTTTAAACTTTAAGAAAGTTGAAACTTTAAGAAAATTGAACTTTAAGAAAATTGAAATCATATCAAGTAACTTTAAGAAAACTGAAATCATATCAAGCATCTTTTCCAACCACAACACCCTCTGACTGGACATCAACAACAAGAAAAAAACTGCAAAGAACACAAACACGTGGAGTCTAAACAACGTGCTACTAAACCACCAATGGATCACTGAGAAATCAAAGAGGAAATTAAGAACTACCTAGCAGCAAATGACAATGAAGATACCACACCCCAAAACCTATGGGATGCAGCAAAAGCCATTCTATGAGGAACGTTTATAGCAATACAAGCCCACCTCAGGAAACATGAAAAAGCTCAGAGAAACAAGCTAACTTTACATCTAAAGCAGCTCGAGAGAGAAGAACAGACAAGACCTAAAGTGAGTAGAAGGAAAGAAATCATAAAGATCAGAGCAGAAATCAATGAAGTAGAAACAAAGAAAACCATAGAAAAGATCAAGGAAACATAAAGCTGGTTCTTGGAAAGATCAACCAAACTGATGAACCCCTAGCCAGACTTCTCAAGCAAAAGAGAGAGGGGACTCATATCAATAAAATTAGAAATGAAAAAGGAGAAGTAACAACGGACATCACAGAAATACAAAGGATCATAAGAGACTACTATATGCAGCTATATGCCAATAAAATGGAAAACCTAGAAGAAATGGACAAATTCTTAGAAAAGTACAATCTCCCAAGTTAAACCAAGATGAAATACAAAAGTTGAATGGGTCAGTCACAAGAACTGAAATTGAAACTGGGATTAAAAAAATCCCAATGAAGGAAAGTCCAGGACCAGATGGCTTCACAGGCGAATGCTATCAAACATTTAGAGAAGAGCTAACGCCTATCCTTCTGAAACTATTTCAAAAAATTGCAGAGGAAGGGATACCCCCAAGCTCATTCTATGAGGCCACCATCACCCTGATACCAAAACCAAAGATACCACAACAAAAGAAAACTACAGCCCAATTTCACTGATGAACATCGATGCAAAAATCCTCAACAAAATACTAGCAAACCGCATCCAACAACACATTACAAGGATTGTACATCAGGATCAAGTGGGATTTATCCCAGGGATGCAAGGGTTCTTCAATATCCACAAATCCATCAGTGTGATATACCACATGAACAAACTGAAGAATAAAAACCATATGATCCTCTCAATAGATGTGGAAAAAGCCTCTGACAAAATCCAACACCCATTTCTGATATAAACCCTTCAGAAAGGGGGCATAACGGGAACCTACCTCAATGTGATAAAGGCCATATATGACAAACCCATAGCGAACATTATTCTCAATGGTGAAAAGCTGAAAGATTTCCTGCTGAGATCAGGAACAAGACAAGGATGTCCGCTCTCGCCACTACTCTTCAACATAGATTTGGAGGTCCTAGCCACAGCAATCAGAGAAGTAAAAGAAATCAAAGGAATCCAAATTGGAAAGGAAGAAGTAAAACTATCACTATTTGCAGATGACATGGCACTATACCTACAGAATCCTAAAGACTCTACCAGAAAACTGTTAGAGCTCATCCACAAATTTGCAAAGTCTCAGGATACAAACTTAATACACAGAAATCGACAGCATTTCTATACACTAACAATAAAGAAATTAGGGAAACAATCCTGTTTACCATCACATCCAAAAGAATAAAATACCTAGGAGTAAACCTACCTAAAGAGACAAAAGACCTGTACTCTGAAAACTATAAGACACTGATGAAAGAAATCAAAGATGACACAAAGAGATAGAAAGATATACCATGCTCGTGGATTGGAAGAGTTAATATTATCAAAATGACTATATTACCCAAGGCAATCTACAGATTCAATGCAATCCCTATCAAATTACCAAGGACATTTTGCACAGAACTCGAACAAAATTTTCTAAATTTTGTTTGGAAGCATAACAGACCTAGAATAGCCAGAGACATCCTGAAAAATGGAAGCGCCCAGACTTCAGACTATACTACAAAGCAACAATCATCAAAACCGTTGGTACTGGCAAAAAGAGAGAAATAGATCAGTGGAACAGGATAGAAAGCCCAGAATTCAACTCACGCACCTATAGCCAACTCATCTATGACGAAGGAGGCAAGGATATACCATGGAGAAAGGACAAGCTTGTTCAATAAGGGCTGCTGGGAAAACTGGACAGCCACATGGAGAAGAATGAAAGTAGAACACTCCCTAACACTATACACAAAAATTAACTCCAAATGGATTCAAGACCTAGATATAAGACCAGACACTATCAAGCTCTTAGAGGAAAACATAGGCCTCTGACATAAACGACAGCAACATCTTCTCAGATCCACCTCTTAGGCTATTGACAATAAAAACAAAAATGAACAAATGGGACCTAATCAAACTTCAAAGTTTCTGCACAGCAAAGGAAACCCTAAACAACACAAAAAGACAACCCACAGAATGGGAGAAAATCTTTGCAAGTGAATCAACTCACAAGGGATTGATCTCCAAAATTTACAAACAACTTCTGCAGCTCCATACCAAAAGAACAAACATCCCTGTCAAAAAATGGGCAGAAGACCTAAACAGACAGTTCTCCAAAGAAGACATACAGATGGCTGAGAAACACATGAAAAGATGCTCAACATCACTCATTATGAGAGAGATGCAAATCAAAACCACTCTGAGGTAGCACCTTACACCAGCCAGAATAGCCATCATCCAAAAGCCTACAAACAATAAATGCTGGAGAAGGTGTGGAGAAAA
This sequence comes from Phacochoerus africanus, assembly GCF_016906955.1. Taxonomy (NCBI): domain Eukaryota; kingdom Metazoa; phylum Chordata; class Mammalia; order Artiodactyla; family Suidae; genus Phacochoerus; species Phacochoerus africanus. The sequence continues at coordinate 47,131,852 of NC_062548.1, forward strand.
AGGAACCCTAGTACACTGTTGGTGGGATTGTAAATTGGTGCAACCACTATGGAAAGCACTATGGAGACTCCTCAGAAAATGAAACATAGAACTACCATTTGATCCAGCAATCCCACTCCTGGGCATCTATCTAGAGAAAACCATGATTGAAAAGACACATGTACTCCAATGTTCATTGCAGCACTATTTTCAATGGCCAAGACATGGAAACAACCTAAATGTCCATCGATGGAGGAGTGGATCCAGAAGATGTGGTACCTATGCACAATGGAATATTACTCAGCCATTAAAAAGAATGAAATACCGGCATTCCTAGCAACATGGACGGACCTAGAAACTTTCATGCGAAGTGAAGTCAGCCATACAATGAGACACCAACGTCAAATGCTTTCACTGACATGTGGAATCTGAAAAGAGGACAGACTGAACTTCTTTGCAGAACAGATGCTGACTCACAGACTTTGAAAAACTTATGGTCTCCAGAGGAGATAGTTTGGGGGGTGGGGGGATGTTTTTAAGCTGTGGGATGGAAATCCTGTGACATCAGATTGTTATGATCATTAAACAACTACAGACATGATAAATTCATTTGAGTAATAAAAAAAAGTAAGAAAAAGATTCAGATGAAGGAGCTCGGGCTTTATGTCTGTACTCTTACTAGGTAGCTTTGCATAACCATGTGCAGTTTCTTCCAACTACATCCATTCCTTTACCGTTAGATCCTTTCTTTTCTTCAAAAATGTTATTAAGATCTGACCCTGAAACCTTTTCTGAGTCTGCCCCTTCAGTTTAGAAATTATCCATTATTTTTTATAATCCCCGGTGCCTAGCAGAATGTCTCACATTTAATCTATATTCTTTAAATAATTGTTAAGTTTTAAAATTCTCTATTATCAAAGTAATACTTTGTCTGCTATGAAACACTGTAAGTTTTTGTAAATGTCAGGATGCTGTCAGCGTGTACTTGACATGCTCTCTATGGTGGTGGAAATCTTGGGCTTCCCTTTTAAAATGATGAGGAGGCAGAAGTTCAGGCTGCACAGCTGGCGGGTAACAGAGCTCAGTGTTCAGAGGTCCAGGGGGTCTGGAGTGTTCCACTGCACAGGTCAAGGCTCTCATCCACATCTGTTTCAACCATCAGATACCCAAGTACAAACCTATTCCCAGCTCTTACCTTGACTGCACCGCTAAGATGAGACCCAGTGCATCATCAATGCAGACACAATTCTGGAGGGAGATCTGGGCCATGAAGAAGTTTGAAAAGTACCCAGAGGTCCTGAAAGGCACATATCTGCAGCAGCTTCTTGCAGCCCATGTTAGGAATTGGGTGGGCTGACCAACCTCCAAGAAAGCTTTATGATGTGGACAGCCTCTACTTTCCTCCTAATGTGAAGAATCTAGTCTGTAGCTGTAGCAGATTTTCTCTCCTAAGATCATCAGAGATATTTAACTGTCCCTCCAGCTACTGAATGGATTAAAAATGGAGCTCACAGGTCACCTTCAACAAGCTCATTTTTGGGGGGTTCCTGGCATTGTCATGTACAAGAAAATGAAGTAAAGTGTGGCTTTGAGAAAGTTTAAAGGACAGTGTGAAATATATTAATCTGGGTCAGTGCTGCTGCGGTCAAAGGCAACAAGGGGAGATAAGGAAGGGGTGACCAAGAAAGCACTCTGCTGCTTCTTTTTAGAGGATTACTGGTAGATTACGTGTCCGTTACCACACACAGCAGCTTCCCACAGGGTCTTCACGTTGTTTTCCTATCAGGAGACGGAAAGCCTTGAATCAGTTTGGGTTATCTCTTTAAAATGATTGCTTAAAATAGATACGTCCAGTGTTCCTTCCTCTTTGGAGCTGATTTTGTTGATATTATTCTTGCATCTTGATGATAACCTCCAGGAAAGGACAATCAATGCATGTGATTTTGAATATATTCATCATACACAGCAGTGTAGTTTACTATCAAAAAGTCTTCTTATGTTAGTTTATGGTAGCTGGGGATATTTTCAAGGTACCAGAACTTTTTATTGCTGAAGATTGGTTTTAGTGTGCTAGTATCCCACCTCTTTTTTATGCTTTAAAGGAAGACTTTATATATCCAGAAATGTCATAATCTTTCTAGGTCTTCACGTTCACTTTTTTATGAAGTTTTTATTTGTCTGTTAGAGTGTTACATACAACAAAACTTACCAATTTTAAGTGTATAGTTTGTTGAATGTCAGTTGTGTAACTACCACCACCATCAGGATAGAAACCAGTCCCTTACCCCACACATTTTTTTTCATTCTTTTTGCTCTCTGTCCTCTCCCTGCACATGCCCACAATTAGCACTAACAATTAGCAAAAACCAGTTGGTTTTGAGCCACCTTAGCAGCTGCTCCTTCAGCCCCAGTCGAGCCTTCAAATGAATGCATGTAGGATGACGACGTCTTGACTACAGCCTCCTAAGGGACCATGAGCCACAGCTACCCAACCAAGGTGCCCCTAGATTTCTGACCCACATAAGCTGTATGTGTAATAAATGCTTATTGTTTTAAGCCACTGAGTTTTGGCTAATGTGTTGTTCAGTAATAGATGACGAGTACAAGTATTTTAACAATATTAGGTCTTCCAATTCATGAACATAATATGTATCTATATTGATTTAGCAATTCTTTAATTCCTCTTTTTAATTTTTAATTTTGCAACGTACAAGCCCTGCATAGCTTTCATTAAATGTATTCCTAAGCATCTGTGGGATACTCATGCTGTTTTAAATGAAGTTATTTTTATAATTTTTGTTCCAAGTGCTTGTTGCTTTTCATAGGAAATGCAGTGGACTTTTGTATATTGCTATTGTTTCCTGCAGTTTTGCTAAATTTGTTGTTTCTGGTAGTTTTTCTGTGGATTCCTTAGGGTTTCCTGCATATACGATCAAGTCATCAGGAAATAAATATGTTTGGTTGATACTGTTTAATTTCTTCTTTTCTAAGCTGTGCCTTTTATTGTCCTTGCCTTATGACACAAGCTAAGACCTCTAGAAATAATGTTAAATAAAAGCGGGGAATAGACAACCTCAAAAAACAAAACAGCATGTTTCTCAATGGAAAGGATCAGATGGTTTGAGTGAGAAAAGCCAGCACCCTCCCCCCACCATTTGACCACGCACAGGAAATATAACCAGAAGTAGGAAGTCTTTCCAATGGACTGGGAAATCAAATTGTCTACACCTCCAGCAAGTAACACATCACACCAGCACAGCTCCCCCCAGATTTCCAGGAGATCCCATCCATGTACCTGGAAAGTAGGAGGCAGGTGCTTAGGAATTTGACTGGATGTCTTGGATTCTGTGTCCAAGCAGCCCAGAGGGTTAGGGTGTGGCTCACCGCACATGCCTGGGCTGCAGTAAGCAGGCGAGGGAAAGTAAAAGATGCAAGGTTGGGTGGGAGCATATCTGAAGGACAGGTTGGGGATGGGTGGCTTCTACATCGTCCTGGTCAGAGGAGCAAGGACAAGTCTGTGTGCCTTTGTACAGGACTCCACCCCACCCCATTCCTCACTCCCCAGAACAGCCTTGCTGAATCACCTACAACCACCCGGTTCACCTGGACACTGGTGCAAGGATGACCTGAGAACTGGTGAGAGCCCACCCAGGGGTGTAGGTCCACAGTCAGAGCCTCCTCCCAGTTCTCTTCACATCCCACCCACAACCTGGCTCCTAAACTGACAGTTTGGAAACAAGCCAAGTGATCTGATTTTCTCCCTGGGAAGTCCAGAAACACTTCTTCCCTTATTCATGGAAGCATGACTGTTTGCTTGCACAAGTAAGCAGGAAAATTCACACCCCTCTCTGAAAACAGGTCATAAGACCATGAAATGCAGCACATGGACCAGAAAAAGAAGGGCTGGGAGGGGTAAGGAAGGTGCCAGAAGCCTACACCACTCTCTCCAATCAGAGACATCACCAGTCTCTGAAAACTCCACCTCCTGGCGAAAGGGGCAGCCAGAGACAGAGGAGCCCAGGTGGGCCTGGGCAGGTGGGGCCCTCTGGGAACCCAGGTGTGAGTCATGGCTGTTACTCAGCCCCTCCCTTCCAGGACCTGAATATTCCCATAGGCTGCTTGAAAGGGCAGATGCTCCTCATTCTCTTGAGCCCCTCACCTCCAGCTCCTGCCCCCCAATCCCATCAGCCCTCAGAGATGAAAGGTATGAAATCCTTTATCCCCAAGGGATCAAGGGGCCAAGGGAGTCCCAGCCACTGCCTGAGATTCCTGAGGCTATAAGTCAACCAGAAGAAGTGCTGGCTGGAATGGGCCACGTGGTTAACGGGTTTGGATCAGTCCTTGGACCAGAGGGATATGTGGGGTCTGCATACATCCAGTGGTTGTATCTGATCCAGATGCATCCATACTACATCCAGATACATCCATGCTATGGTTCAGCTTTAAAATAAAAGCTATCAGTGGAGTTTCCCTCATGGCTCAGTGTAATGATCCCGACTAGTGTCCATGAAGATGTGGGTTCGATCCCTGGCCTTGCTCAGGAGCTCAATCCTGTGAGCTCTGGCATAGGTCACAGATATGGCTCGGATATGACGTTGCTGTGGCTATGACTTGGGCTGGCAGCTGCAGCTCTGATTTGACCCCTCGCTTGGGAACTTGCATATGCCACGTACAGCCTTAAAACAGAACCTTTTTTTTTGTCTTTTTTTGTCTTTTTTTTGTTGTTGTTGTTGTTGCTATTTCTTGGGCTGCCTCCCACGGCATATGGAGGTTCCCAGGCTAGGGGTTGAATCGGAGCTGTAGCCACCGGCCTACGCCAGAGCCACAGCAACGCGGGATCCGGGATCCGAGCCGCGTCTGCAACCTACACCACAGCTCATGGCAACGCTGGATCGTTAACCCACTGAGCAAGGGCAGGGACCGAACCCGCAACCTCATGGTTCCTAGTCAGATTCGTTAACCACTGCGCCACGACGGGAACTCCCCCAGAACCTTTTTTAATTTAAAAAAAAATAAAATAAAATCTATCATCAACATCCAGAAAAGATGAGGAGCCTGGAATCTGAGCCTCAGGGCCCTCCCACCCTTGGGGTCAGACCCTTGTCCCAAGTAGGCAGTGTCCTCCTGATGCACAGTCCACCCTGAGCCAGAGCAGAAAGTCCAGTTCCTTTCTCTCATCCTTGTAGGATGTGGGTCTTCCAATACTTTTGCTTATGTACCACCTACAAGAATTTTGATAAACTGGGACCTCACCCTCCAGCAACAAAGTAGTTTTTTGCAAAGGTTCTCATTTCTGGAAAATTGTAGGTTAGGTATTTTGAAATAAAACTGTTACCCCGCTTTGGTAAATGTACCCAATGAAACCCCAATACTGTAATGACTTTCCAACTGTCATCCATCTACAAATTCCATGAAGAAATTCCTCAGAATTTCCATCATGGTTCAGTGGAAAAGAACCTGACTAGCATCCATAAGGATGCAGGTTCAATCCCTGGCCTTGCTCAGTAGTTTAAGGATCCAGTGTTGCCGTGAGCTCTGGGGGAGGTGGCAGACCTGGCTCAGATCCCATGTTACTGTAGCTGTGGTGTAGGCCAGTGGCTATAGCTCCAATTCAACCCCTCCCCTGGGAATATCCATAGGCCTCAGGGGTGGCCCTAAAAAGCAATAAATAAATAAATAAATAAATAATCAAATAAATAAGAAAAGAAATTCTTCAACCATGAGAAAATTTACAATATTCCTTTTTCTCCTCAAACTGGAAATTTCCAATCATATCCTCAGTGAAATTTTATACTCACGTTAATATATGTTACATTTAAAAGCATTTTACTCTTCACATTATGATACCTCTTTGCATCAATAAAAATATATGCGTACAGCAGAAACTTGTAATTTTACTTTACTTTAATAAATAAATAAATTATATGTGTATACGTATGTGTATACGTGTATTTATATATGTTCACCAAAACAGTTATATTTTTATGGAATCATGGCTTGTGAATGTTTATTTAATAATTGGTACAGACTGAGTCGTCTTTATAATTATGGTTAATACACAAATGATGAAAATAACATAATTAGGAGTTCCTGCTGTGCCTCGATCCCTGGCCTCACTCAGCGGGTTCAGGATCGAGGCTTGCTGCAAACCACAGTGTTGGTCACAGATGTGGCTCAGAACTGGTATTTCTGTGGCTGTGGCATAGGCCTAGGCTAGGAACTTCCATGTGCCACAGATGCAGCCATAAAAAGAAAAAAATAATATATGAACATAATATATTACAAATGCTGATTTTTATTAGCAATATATCTTGATGAGATAGAGCTTTTAAAATTATTTCATATATTTACACAGTACTCAGAATGAGGGCTGAGCATCTACCCTACTCTTATTTTGTTGCCTTAAATGGAAGTGCTGGGGAAACTTGTACCTATAAATAATCAGTATATGGGAACGAAAGAAATTTTCTTACAGCAATGCCACTCAAGGCTTTGAAATCATGCTAAGTTACTTGCCAAATTCACATAGTCATCTCTCATCCAAGCCATGTTTATGATTTATTAACCAATGCCTTATTTAGGTCCTGTTTCAGCTTTGGTGGAGGAGGGAACTAGAAACCACCAGACCTAGAGTCCTCACGGTCCTTCCCTGGATGCTGAGAGGTTCCATTTGTTTGGGGCCACAGGGGCTCTCATACCTCAGGGCAATGCAACTTCCTAAGATTAGGAATAGTCAAGAAGCATGCCAGCCTCTTCTCAAGTGTAGGAGAAGGGCAAACCCACTACTGTACATAAAAGAGATTAACAACAAGCACCAACTAAATAGCACAGAAAACTATATTTGATATCCTGTAATAACTCTAATGGAAAAGAATCTGAAAAAAGAATTCACATATAAATATATAGATATGTGTGTGACCCTGACCACTTTGCTGTAGACCCAAAACTAACACATGCTAAATTGACTACACTTCAATTTTCAAAAATTGTACAATAGGAGTGAAGGTCACTGTAGCCTCCTTTCCACTACTGCTGCCCTGGTGCTGTGCTCTCTGGACTGGTTGATAGATGCCAAGAGTGACAGCTGTGCATGTCAGAGTACCAAGTGATGGCAGTGACAACACCTCATAGAGTTCTACTGCACAGGGAGGGGGCTGAGGTTGGGGTGATGCCTGGGGCCATTCTGACTTCTGGCTTCTTTTCTTCCTCTGTAATGATGGGGATAAAGGGAAGGTCAGGTAATGAGCCCCAGTGCCTGTGGTTCAGTTCATCATTAGCGATAGGGGAGTAATTTAGCAGGGCATAAGGTAGAGAATAAAGGGTGGGTGCAGTGAGAGGTACTCTTTTGTGTGAGGTGGTCAGGGCAGCTGGCTTGAGCAGAGGTGGAGGGAGGGTGCTAATCTCACAAAGATCTGGGGGGAGGGCCTGCCAAGGGGAGGGAGGCTCAAGCTGTAAATGGGCTTGGCATGAATGAGCTGTAGGGAGGAAAACATTTTCCTCCACCATTCCAGGTTCTTTCTGACTGTTATTTGTTTCTTTCTTTTTTTTTTGTCTTTTGTCTTTTTTTTTTTTGGTTGTTGTTGTCGTTGTTGCTATTTCTTGGGCCGCTCCCACGGCACATGGAGGTTCCCAGGCTAGGGGTTGAATCGGAGCTGTAGCCACCGGCCTACGCCAGAGCCACAGCAACGCGGGATCCGAGCCGCGTCTGCAACCTACACCACAGCTCAGGGCAACGCCGGATAGTCAACCCACTGAGCAAGGGCAGGGAGCGAACCCGAAACCTCATGGTTCCTAGTCGGATTCGTTAACCACTGCGCCACGACGGGAACTCCTGTTATTTGTTTCTTTTTAGGGCTGCACCTGCTGTGTATGAAAGTTCCTGGCTAGGAGTTGAATCAGAACTGCATCTGCAGCTTTACCCCACAGCCGTATCAACACCGGAACTGAGCTGCATCTGTGACTACACCGCAGCTTGCCTTAACCCACTGAGCGAGGCCAGGGATCAAATCTGCATCCTCATGGGTAGTAGTTGGGTTCTTTACCACCTGAGCCACAATGGGAACTCCCTTTCTGACTGGGTTTAATAAGGAACTTGACATAAGACAGAGCAACAGGAGAAAAATCAGATTTAATGTCATACATATAGGAAGCTCAAGGAGATGAGGCCCTCAGAAGTGGCCACAGCAAACATACTTTTTAGACAAAGATGTGAAACTAGGACAAAACAGAAGGGTTTTTGCTTGGGGCAGCAAATTACTGAATGAACAAAATGTGTTTGTTTCCATGGCTTTCTTGGCCTGGACGTCCCTATCTCTGGCCATAAGGTTGCCTCTTACCTTGGTGTAGATAGGCCCTCTTCCCATGGGAGATTTATGTCCCACTCTCAGGGGAACAAAGGAAGGTCAGAGCCTTCTTCTTGCACTGGCTGTTTCCAAAGTGACTTGAATTCCAAAGAGTCAATCTGCCAAAGCAGCCTGTTGGCGGGCAACCTGCTTTGAACTCCTTGGTTGCTCACTAAGAAGATGAATACGGCTGAAGCTGAGTGAGCAAAGAAAAGGGGGCTGGCCAGGAGGGTGGGGAGGTAGGCAAGGGCCAGGCACTGTGTAAGGAGTTTGGAACTGGTGTGTTAGGCAAAGCCATGGGAGGTACCCAAACTCAGAAGGGATGACCTCATAGAGTTTTTATTCTTCTTGCTGTTGGGTGAAGAATGGACTCCAGGGGCAGGAGGAGAGGGTGGAAGAGGGGCACACCCCTCATTCCCCCACCCTCTGAGTAGGTTGCAACAGCACTTTGGATCTCATCCCTTGCCCCAGAATACCATATGCCACAGGGCAGCCCTAAAGTGGAGAAAAATAATAAAAACCTGATTAATCAATATAATAGGTGAAGAATTACAGTCATCAGCAAACATTGGAGGGAAAATCATCTGTTAAAGAATTTCCCACTGTGGCACAGCAGGTTGAGGATCCAGGGCTGTCCCTGCAGCCATGGGGGTCACTGCTGTAGGATGGGTTTGATCCCTGGCCTGGGAGCTTCCACATGCCTCAGGCATGGCCAAAAGAAAAGAAAAGAAATTAGTTGAGTCTGATACAGCAATGAGAGGTAGTAACTACAATCCAGATAAGAGGCAAGATTCTGTCTACAACATGTGGGGAAAAGTTGAAAGCGGTTAAGGTAGAAATTGCATAGGGGTGCCATTTGAAGATGTCCATGGGGCTCAATTGTGGAACAAATTGAAACCCTGGCCTCCCACTGACTCCAACACCAAGGTCTGCCCAAGCGTGTGTGTTACCCTGTGGTTTGTGTCACTCATTCAAGAAAAGGCCATTGACCCTGTCTCGGATTCTCAAATCAATCACCCAGATCAAGTTGCTAAATCTTTGACCCAGGAACCTCAGGGTCAGAATCATTGACCTAGGAATCATCTGAGGTGGTTGATCTTTGATCTGGGCCCCTGTGCTACGTGGCTTCGCACTACCAGGAAAGTATTCAAAGGAAAAAGAAATCAAAGCGCTGATGATATAACTGAAACCCACAGCTTTAACATGTTTAAGTTTAGAAAGAAGTGTTAAGATTCTCCTGGTAATGTCTCTGTCATTTAATGAAACTGAAATTTTAAAGAATTTGAAATAGTAACTTCATAATTCCAATTTGAAATGTGTAGTTGATATTAGACCTCTGAATTTAACTTCACAGATAGAATATTTGACTGTGTTTGTTAAGAAGTATTTGCATTGCTAGGGCATGATTTACTACATTTTTTATTTGGAGTCACATTAATTACCTAGGTGCTTAAAAATATTTTGCTCATTAGATTTTTAAGTCTGCCTGGGTAAGCTTTTAAAGTGTTTTAAAGAAGCACATACTAACTATTTAGATATATTAAATGTGTACTTTAAAATATTTAAGGAAAACACAATTAATTCTGCTAGGAAAAAAAGAGGTACTATATTTAGTGAGATTTAACATACTAAGCAATGAAATAACTGGGTACTAATTTTAAAAAGGAAAGGTTTATTTTTCTCATTGTTATACCAAAACCTAGCCTCATAAGTAGAATAGCAAGATTAGTAATTTGAACTTAAAAAAAAAAAAACTTAGTCTTGAGTTCACATCATGGCTCAGTGGAAACAAACTGGGCTAGTATCCATGAAGACACAGGTTCAATCCCTGGCCTTGCTCAGTGGGTTAAAGATCTGGTGCTGCTGTGAGCTGTGTTGTCAGTCACAGACGAGGCTTGCATCCCACAGCATTGCTGTGGCTGTGGTGTAGGCTGGCAGCTGCAGCTCCCATTCAATGCCTAGCCTGAGAACTTCCATATGCCACAGTTTCGGTCCTTAAAAAGCACAGTATGCAACTGCAGCATGGGTTCAATCCACGGCCAAAAAACAAAACAAAAAAAAAACAAGATAAAAATATTCATCTTTATATTTATTCTTTTAATAGTTCACTCTACATATTTAGGCTCAAATAAGTATAAATGCTTTTCTACATACACAAGCAATTCTTAAACTTTAAGAGAAAAAGTTAACTGACATCACAGAAAGACAGCCCACCTTCATGGCTCAGAAGATTGCAGAGAGAAGCTGGTCCCCAAGTAGTCTTTAGGAAGCTGGGCACCATCTCCCTTCCCAACTTCATAACAGTGCTGGAATACTTCATTCTCATTGGTCCTTTTGTATCTTTGATGGGGACCAAGACTGCTGCCCAGTCTCAGGGCTGAGTCTCAGTAGAGAAAACATCCACCCAACACACACACACACACACACACACACACACACACACACACTTTGGGAACAAAAAGGCAATTTTCAAATAATTTAGATTCTTATTTCCAGGGATCCCATGAAAAGTGTGTGGAGCCCAAGTGTGGTTTCTTACAATGCCTTTTTTCTTGTGCATCCACTTCCCTCATAGATGCCTCCACTTTTCTCTTCCAAGCCTCCTGTGAAATTCCCTACCCCATGTCCTAGACTCTTTACCAATTCGAATAACTCAAGTCTAAAGAACATGATTAAAAGAGGCAGAACAGGAGTTCCCGTCGTGGTGCAGTGGTTAACGAATCCGACTAGGAACCATGAGGTTGTGGGTTCGGTCCCTGCCCTTGCTCAGTGGGTTAACGATCCGGCGTTGCCATGAGCTGTGGTGTAGGTTGCAGACGCGGCTCAGATCCTGTGTTACTGTGGCTCTGGCATAGGCCGGTGGCTACAGCTCCGATTCGACCACTAGCCTGGGAACCTCCATATGCCATGGGAGCGGCCCAAGAAATAGCAAAAAAATAATAATAATAATAAAAAGAAAAATAAATAAAAAAGGCAGAACAGCCTCTTTGAGACCAAATGAATAAGAGGGAAAAGGCTAGAACATTATGTTAAAACAAATTGATCTAGAACATGGGAAAATGAAAAATACATATTTGCATCCTTTTCAATGGCTTACGTGGCCTGCCTAAAAGGCACTGGATGTTCTAAGGCAGCGCTTCACAAAGTATTTTCTGGAACAGGCCAGAGAGTACACCTTTTAGCCGTCAGGGCCATAAGAGCTCCATTCACCACTCCACTCACCACCACTCCACATCATGAAAGCAGCCTTTGACAATCTGTGACAATTGGTCAGGCTGGGTCCTGATACATTTTTATTACAAAAACACACAGAAGGCCAGAAGAAGCCCCTGAGCCCATCTGCTGAGCCCTTCTCTAGAGGAAAGTACCTTGTTTAACTCTTTACTAAGGATCAAGACCCAGAGGCTTTAGAATTAGAGGCTGACCTGCAGAAGATGGATGAGTGGTGAGTAATCTTTGTCCAGCAGGAGAGCAAATTATTTCTGTCCAGGAGAAACAGTAAACTCAACTCTTATGACATTATCACCCTGGTTTGTATCTAGCTTTGCTGATTTCAGCATTCCTTTTTATTTTTCCTTCTTATTTTTTTTTTTAGGGCCACACCTGCAGCATATGGAAATTCTTGAGCTAGGGGTTGAATCAGAGCTGCAGCTGCCTGCCTGTGCCACAGCCATGGCAACTCAAGATCCAAGCTGGGTCTGTGACCTACACCACAGCTTGTGGCAACCCTGGACCCTCAACCCACTGAGTGAGGCCAGGAATCAGTTGAACCCTCTTCCTCACAGACATAATGTTGGATTCTTAACCCACTGAGCCACAAAGGGAACTCTGACTCCAGCATTCTTTATTCCATTGATTTTATGTGGGTGTATCTGTATCTCTGTCTACTTCAGTACCTATTTATGGGTATAAGTAATTCATAGATATAGATGTAGATATAATCTCTCATATCTTCCTCTGACCAGCTTTGTTGGTTGCCTCCATACTGAGATAAATACTTTTTTTTCTTTTTAGGGTTGTACCTGCAGCATATGGAAGTTCCCAGACTAGAGGTCAAATCAGAGCTGCAGCTGCCATCCAGTGGCCACAGCCACAGCAATGCCAGATCTGAGCCATGTCTGTAGCTCATAGCAGTGCCAGATCCTTAACTCACTGAGCGGGGCCAAGGATGGAACCTGCATCCGCATGGACGCTAGTGGTTTGTAACCACCTAGCCACAGTGTGAACTCCTTGAGTTAAATATATTTTTTGACACATTTGCCATATATTCCTAAGAGAGTTATATCTGTGGCTCTGGCATAGACCTGTGGCTACAGCTCCGATTCGACCCCTAGCCTGGGAACCTGCATGTGCTGTGGGGGAGGCATAGAAAAGGCAAAAAGACAAAAAAAGAGAAAAAGGAAAAATCAGGGATGTGCAACAAGTGTTACGTATTTGATAGAGGTTTGCTAGAGTATTGTTCAAAATACTTTTTTATTTATTTTTGATAAAATTTTTGACTTCTTTCTTTCCATTAGTACTAAATATTTCAAATATATAAACATGCAAAGATGGTCATATTTTCAAAAATCTATATGTCTGTCACCCCTAATTAATACATGGTAACATTTGATCATATTTATTCTCATTAAAAATAATAATGAGACAATAGACGCTCACTACCTATCACTTAATTTTTTTTATTGGTAGTTCCCCAATACAATTTTCTTTCTACAGTACAGCATGGGGACCCAGTTACACGTACATGTATACATCCTTTTGTCTCCATTATCATGCACCATCGTAAGCAACCAGACATAGTTCTCAGGGCTACACAGCAGGATCTCATTGCTAATCCATTCTAAAGCATCCATTCACCCCAAGCTCCCAATCCATCCCATTTCCTCCCCCTCCCCCTTGGCAACCACAAGTCTATTCTCCAAGTCTCCATTTTATTTTCTGTGGAATGGTTCATTTGTGCTGTATATTAGATACCAGATATGACTGATATCATATGGTATTTCTCTTTCTGACTTACTTCACTCAGTATGAGAGTCTCTAGCTCATCCATGTTGCTGCAAATGACATTATTTCATTCTGTTTTTATGGCCCAGTAGTATTCCACTGTGTATATATACCACTCGTCCTAATTCAGTCATCAGTCGATGGACACTTGGCTTGTTTCCAGATCTTGGCTATTGTACATAGAGCTGCAATAAACATGACGGAGCATGTGCCTTTTTAAAAGAAAGTTTGTCCAGATAGATGCCCAAGAGTGGGGTTGCTGGGTCATATGGTAGTTCTACATATAGTTTTCTTAGGTACCTCCATACTGTTCTCCATAGTGGTGGTACCAGCTTACATTGCCACCAACAGTGCAGGAGGGTTCCCTTTTCTCCACACCCCCTCCAGCACTTGTTATTTGTGGACTTATTGATGACGGCCATTCGGGCTGGTGTGAGGTGGTAGCTCATGGTAGTTTTGACTTGCATTTCTCTAATAATCAGCGATGTTGAGCAGTTTTTCATGTGCTCATTGGCCATCTGTATATCTTCCTGGAGAAGTGTCTATTCAGGTCTTTTTCCATTGGGTTGTTGGCTTTTTTGCTGTGGAGCTGTATAAGTTGCCTGCATATTCTAGAGATTAAGCCCTTGTCCATTGCATCATCTGAAACTATTTTCTCCCATTCTGCAAGTAGGCTTTTCATTTTCTTTTTGGTTTCTTTTGCTGTGCAAAGCTTGTCGGTTGGATTCGGTCCCGTTGGGTTATTTTTGCTCTTATTTCTGTTGCTTTGGGAGACTGACCTGAGAAAATATTTGCCAGGTTGGTGTCAGAGAATGTTTTGCCTATGTTCTCTTCCAGCAGTTTGATGGTGTCTTGTCTTATATTTAAGTCATTCAGCCATCTTGAGTTTCTTTTTGTGCATGGTGTGAGGATGTGTTCTCGCTTCATTGATTTGCATGTAGCTGTCCATGGTTTCCCAGCAATTCTTGCTGAAGAGACTGTCTTTTTCCCATGTTCTTGCTTCCTTTGTCAAAGATTAATTGACCATCGGTGTCAGGGTTTGTTTCTGAGTTCTCTATTCTGTTCCATTGATCAGCATGTCGGTTTTGGTGCCATACCCACACTGTCTTGATGACTGTGGCTTTGTAATATTGCTTGAGGTCTGGGAGAGTTATGCCTCCGGCTTGGTTTTGTTTCTCAAAACAAATTGCTTTGGCAATCCAGGGTCTTTTGTGGTTCCATAAAAATTTTTGGATTGTTTGTTCTAGTTCTATGAAAAATGGCATGGGTCATGTGATAGGGATTGCATTGGATCTGTAGATTGCTTTGGGTAGTATGGCCATTTTTACAGTGTTGATTTTTCCAATCCAGGAACATGGAGTGTCTTTCCATTTCTTCACATCTTCTTCAATATCCTTGATTAATATCTTAAAGTTCTCAGCATAAAAGTCCTTCACCTCCTTGGTCAGGTGTATTCCCAGGTATTTGATTTTGGGGGGTGCAGTTTTGAAGGATATTGTATTTCTGTCTTCCTTTTCTAATATTTCATTGTTACTATCCAGAAATGTGACTGATTTCGGAATGTTACTCTTATGTCCTGCTACTTTGCTGAATTTGTTGATCAGTTCAAGTAGTTTTGGGGTTAAGTCCTTAGGGTTTTCTGTGTAGAGTATCATGTCGTCTGCACGCAGTGACAGTTTTACCTCTTCTCTTCCTATTTGGATGCCTTTTATTTCTCCTGTGTGTCTGATTTCTGGGGCTAGGACTTCCAATATTATGTTGAATACCAGTGGTGAGAGTGGGCATCCCTGTCTTCTTCCAGATTTCAGTGGGAAGCCTTTCAATTTTTCTCCATTGAGTATTATGTTTGCTGTGGGTTTGTCGTAAATGGCTTTGATTGTGTTAAGGAATGTTCCGTCTATACACACTTTGGTGCGACTTTTGACCATGAATGGATGTTGGACTTTGTCAAATGCTTTCTCTGCATCTATTGGGATGATCCCGTCATTTTTGACTTTTCTTTTGTTAATGTGGTGTATGATGTTGATTGATTTGCGTATGTTGAACCATCCTTGTGCACCTGGGATGAATCCCACCTGGTCATGGTGTATGATCTTTTTGATATGTTGTTGGATTCGGTTGGCTAAGATTTTGTTGAGAATTTTTGAATGTATATTCATCACAGATATTGGCCGATAGTTTTCTTTTTTGTTGGTGTCTTTGTCTGGTTTTGGAATTAGGGTGATGATGGCATCCTAAAATGTCTGTGGGTGTGTTCCTTCTTTGTAAACTTTTGAAAAAGTTTGAGGAGGATGGGCACCAGATCCTCTTTGTATGTTTGGTGGAATTTGCCTTTGAAGCCATCTGGTCCTGGGCTTTTTTTCGTAGGGAGTGTTTTTATGACGTAGTTGCTTTCATTTCTAGTGATCGGTCTGCTCAGTTGGTCTCTTTCTTCTTGATTCGGTTTTGGCAGGCTGTAAGTCTCTAGGAAGTTGTCCATTTCTTCTAGGTCGTCAAATTTGTTGGCATATAAATGTTCATAGAATTCCTGCGTGGTTTTTTGTATTTCTGCAGTATCTGTTGTGATTTCTCCTTTTTCATTTCTTCTTTTGTTTGAGGTTTTTCTCTCCATTTCTTGGTGAGTCTAGCCAGAGGTTTGTCAATTTTGCTTACCTTTCCAAAGAACCAGCTCTTGGTTTGATTGCCTTTTGTCTATTGTTTTTGAGTCTCTATTTTATCGATTTCCTCTTTGATCTTTAGGATTTCCTTCCTTCTGCTGACTTGAGGGGTTTGTTTGTTCTTCTTTTTCTAGTTCATTTAGGTGGTGGGTTAAGTTGTCAATTTGAGATCTTTCTTCCTTTTTGAGGAAGGCTTGTAGCACTATGAACTGCCCCTGAGCACTGCTTTTGTGGCCTCCCATGGATTTTGAGAGGTTGTGTCTTCATTATCATTTGTCCTGAGGTATTTTTTAATTTCCTCCTTGATTTCCTCATTGACCCATTGGTTTTTCAGTAGCATGTTGTTTAGTCTCCATGTAATAGGGTTTTTTCTCATTTCTTTTCCCGTGGTTGATTTCTAGCTTCATGCATTCATGGTCAGAGAAGATACTTGAAATTATGTCTATACTCTTAAATTTGTTGAGGTTAGCTTTGCACCCCAATATGTGATCAATTCTTGAGAATGTTCCAGGTGCACTTGAGAAGAATGTGTATTCTGATGTTTTGGGATGTGATGTCCTGAAGATGTCAATGAAGTCTAACGTTTCTATTGTTTCCTTTAGGATCTCTGTGGCTTTATTGGTTTTCTGTCTAGAGGATCTGTCCATGGATGTGAGTGGGGTATTAAAGTCTCCTACTATGATTGTATTCCCATCAATTTCTCCTTTTATGTCTGTTAGTATTCGTTGTAGGTATCTGGGTGCTCCTATATTTGGGGCATATATGTTGATGATTGTAATATCCTCATCTTGATTGGTCCTTTAACCATTAAAGAGTGTCCTTCTTTGCCTTTCTTTATGGCCTTTGTTTTTAAGTCTATTTTGTCTGCTATGAGTATTGCAACTCCTGCTTTCATGTCTTGTCTTAGCATGACATATCTTTTCCCATCCCCTCACTTTCAATCTATATGTGTCCTTTGTCCTTAGGTGAATCTCTTGTAGGCAGCAGATTGAAGGTTTTTGGTTTTCTAATCCAATCTGCCACTCTGTGTCCTTTTGATTAGAGCATTCAGTCCATTGGCATTTAAGGTGATTACTGATAGATGATTATTTATTGCCATTTTAAACCTCATTTTCCAGTTCATTCTATGTTTCTCCATTCTTCCTTTCTTTTTTTGGCTGGATGGCCTCCAATTATTTTCTACTTGAGTACTTTCATTCTCATTTTTTGTGACTGTAATACTTGGTTTTGATTTGTGCTTACCCTGTTTATTAAGTATATTAACCCCTTCCTATAATTGTGTGTTTTAGCCTGATAGTCCTGTAGGTTCAAACACTTCATTACCATACTAAAATTGAAATAAATTAAAAAAAGAAAAGAGGGAAGAAAAAGAAAAAAAAAACCTATTTATTTCCTTACTTCCCTTGATCACATTTTATGATTTTGATGTCTTCTTCAACTTTATTTTATTTTAAACATCTTTATGATTAGATCTCTATGGTGGCTTATTTATGTGACTGCTTTCCAAATGTTGTTTCCTCCATTCTAGTTCTTCCTACTTTTTTTTTTTTTTTTTTTTACATTTTAGAGAAGCCCTTTCAGTATTTCTTTTAGAACGGGTTTTGTATCTCTGTATTATTTTGGCTTTTGTTTGTTGGAGAAATTCTTTTTTTTTAATTTTCCCACTGTACAGCAAGGGGATCAAGTTATCCTTACATGTATACATTACAATTACATTTTTCCCCCAGCCCTTTTTTCTGTTGCAACATGAGTATCTAGACAAAGTTCTCAATGCTATTCAGCAAGGATCTCCTTGTAAATCTATTCTAAGTTGTGTCTGATAAGCCCAAGCTCCTGATCCCTCCCACTCCCTCCCCTCCCATCAGGCAGCCACAAGTCTTTTCTCCAAGTCCATGATTTTCTTTTCTGAGGAGATGTACATTTGTGCTGGATATTAGATTCCAGCTATAAGTGATATCATATGGTATTTGTCTTTGTCTTTCTGGCTCATTTCACTCAGTATGAGAGTCTCTAGCTCCATCCGTGTTGCTGCAAATGGCATTATGCCATTCTTTTTTATGGCTGAGTAGTATTCCATTGTGTATATATACCACCTCTTCCGAATCCAATCATCTGTCGATGGACATTTGGGTTGTTCTCCATGTCCTGGCTATTGTGAAGAGCATATCCTGGCTATTGTGAAGAGTGCTGCAATGAACATGTGGGTGCATGTGTCTCTTTTAAGGAGAGTTTTGTCTGGATAGATGCCCAAGAGTGGGATTGCGGGGTCATATGGAAGTTCTATGTATCGATTTCTAAGGTATCTCCAAACTGTTCTCCATAGTGGCTGTACCAGTTTACATTCCCACCAGCAGTGCAGGAGGGTTCCCTTTTCTCCACACCCCCTCCAGCACTTGTTATTTGTGGATTTATGAATGATGGCCATTCTGACTGGTGTGAGGTGGTATCTCATGGTAGTTTTGATTTGCATTTCTCTTATAACCAGTGATGTTGAGCATTTTTTCATGTGTTTGTTGGCCATCTGTATATCTTCTTTGGAGAACAGTCTATTCAGGTCTTTTGCCCATTTTTCCATTGATTGATTGGCTTTTTTGCTGTTGGGTTGTATAAGTTGCTTATATATTCTAGAGATTAAGCCCTTGTCGGTTGCATCATTTGAAACGATTTTCTCCCATTCTGTAGGTTGTCTTTTTGGTTTCTTTTGGGTTTCCTTTGCTGTGCAAAAGCTTTTCAGGTTGATGAGGTCCCATGGGTTTATTTTTGCTCTAATTTCTATTGCTTTGGGAGACTGACCCGAGAAAATATTCATGAGGTTGATGTCAGAGAGTGTTTTGCCTATGTTTTCTTCTAGGAGTTTGATGGTGTCCTGTCGTATATTTAAGTCTTTCAGCCATTTTGAGTTTATTTTTGTGCATGGTGTGAGGGTGTGTTCTAGTTTCATTGCTTTGCATGGAGCTGTCCAGGTTTCCCAGCAATGCTTGCTGAAGAGACTTTCTTTTTCCCATTGTATGTTCTTGCCTCCCTTGTCAAAGCTTAATTGACCATAGGTGTCAGGGTGTATTTCCGTGTTCTCTATTCTGTTCCATGGGTCTGTCTGTCCGTTTTGATACCAGTACCACACTGTTTTGATGACTGTGGCTTTGTAGCATTTCTTGAAGTCTGGGAGAGTTATGCCTCCTGCTTGGTTTTTGTTTCTCAGGATTGCTTTGGCGATTCTGGGTCTTTTGATGTTCCATATAAATGTTTGGAGTGTTTGTTCTAGTTCTGTGAAAAATGTCATGGGTCGTTTGATAGGGATTGCATTGAATCTGTAGATTGCTTTGGGTAGTATGGCCATTTTTACAATATTGATTTTCCCAATCCAGGAACATGGAATATCTTTCCATTTCTTTCCATCTTCTTTGATTTCTTTGATTAAAGTTTTATAGTTCTCGGCATATAGGTCCTTTACCTCCTTGGTCAGGTGTATTCCGAGGTATTTGATTTTGTGAGGTGCAATTTTAAGAGGAATCGTATTTTTGTATTCCTTTTCTAATATTTCATTGCTGGTATACAGAAATGCAACTGACTTCTGAAAGTTCATCTTATAGCCTGCTACTTTGCTGAATTTATTCATCAGTTCAAGGAGTTTTGGGGTTGAGTCCTTAGGGGTTTCTATGTAGAGTATCATGTCATCTGCATACAGTGACAGTTTTCTCTCTTCTCTTCCTATATGGATGCCTTTTATTTCTTTGGTTTGTCTAAGTGCTGTGGCTAGGACTTCCAAAACTATGTTGAAGAGCAGTGGTGAGAGTGGGCATCCCTGTCTTGTTCCAGATTTGAGGGAGAAGGCTTTCAGTTGTTCCCCATTGAGTATTATATTTGCTGTGGGTTTCTCATAAATGGCTTTGATTATGTTCAGGAATGTTCCCTCTATACCCACTTTGGCGAGGGTCTTGATCATGAATGGATGTTGGACTTTGTCAAATGCTTTTTCTGCGTCTATTGAGATGATCATATGATTTTTGACTTTTTTTTTGTTAATGTGGTGTATGATGCTGATTGTTTTGCGTATGTTGAACCATCCTGGTGAACCTGGGATGAACCCTACCTGGTCATGGTGTATAATTTTTTTGATATGTTGTTGGATTTGGTTGGCTAAGATTTTGTTGAGAATTTTTGCATCTATATTCATCAATGATATTGGGCGATAGTTTTCTTTTTTGGTGGTATCTCTGTCTGGTTTTGGCATTAGGGTGATGGTGGCATCATAGAATGTCTTTGGGAGTATTCCTTCTTCAACCTTTTGAAAGAGTTTAAGGAGGATGGGCACCAATTCCTCTTTATGTGTTTGATAAAATTCACCTGTGAAGCCATCTGGTCCTGGACTTTTATTTGTAGGGAGTGATTTTATGACCTGTTCAATTTCATTTCTAGTGATCGGTCTGTTCAGTTGGTCTGTTTCTACTTGATTCAGTTTTGGCAGGCTGTCAGATTCTAGAAAATTGTCCATTTCTCCCAGATTGTCAAACTTGTTGCCATATAGTTGTTCATAGTATTCTCTTATGGTTTTTTGTATTTCTGCTGTATCCGTTGTGATTTCTCCTTTTTCATTTATAATTTTGGTTATTTGGGTTCTTTCTCTCCTCTTTTTAGTGAGTCTGGCCAGGGGGTTGTCAATTTTGTTTACCTTTTCAAGGAACCAGCTCTTGGTTTTATTAATTTTCTCTATTGTTTTTTGAGTCTCTATTTTATGGATTTCTTCTTTGATCTGTATAGTTTCCTTCCTTCTGCTGACTTTAGGTCTTTTTGGTTCTTCTTTTTCGAATTCGTTTAGGTGGAGGGTTAAGTTGTCCATTTGGGATCTTTCTTCTTTTTTGAGAAAGGCCTGTATTGCTATAAATTTCCCTCTGAGCACTGCTTTCGCAGCCTCCCATAGATTTTGAGCGGTTGTGTCTTCATTATCATTTGTTTCAAGGTAGTTTTTAATTTCCTTCTTGATTTCCTCATTGACCCATTGGTTTTTTAGTAGCATGGTGTTTAGTCTCCATGCAGTAGGTTTTTTCTCTTTCCTTTTCCCATGGTTGATTTCTAATTTCATGGCGTTGTGGTCAGAGAAGATACTTGAGATAATTTCTATGCTCCGAAATTTATTGAGGTTAGCTTTGTGTCCCAATATGTGGTCGATTCTTGAGAATGTTCCATGAGCATTTGAGAAGAATGTGTATTCTGATGTTTTTGGATGTAGTGTCCTGAAGAGATCAATGAAGTCTAACTTTTCTATTGTTTCCTTTAGGATCTCTGTTGCTTTATTGGTTTTCTGTCTAGAGGATCTGTCCATGGATGTGAGGGGGGTATTAAGGTCTCCTATGATGATTGTATTCTCATCAATATCTCCCTTTATGTCTGTTAATATTTGTTGTATGTATCTGGGTGCTCCTGTATTTGGGGCATATATGTTGACGATAGTAACATCCTCTCCTTGGATGGATCCCTTAATCATTAAGTAGTGTCCTTCTTTGTCTTTCTTTATGTCATTTGTTTTAAAGTCTATTTTGTCTGATATGAGCATTGCGACTCCTGCTTTTCTGTCATGTCTATTGGCATGAAATATTTTTCCCCACCCTTTCACTTTCAATCTATATGTATCTTTTGTCCTAAGGTGAGTTTCTTGTAGGCAGCATATTGAAGGCTTTTGCCTTTTTATGCACTCAGCCACTCTGTGTCTTTTGATTGGGGCGTTCAGTCCATTGACATTTAAGGTGATAATTGATAGAGGATTATTTATTGCCATTTGAACCTCGTGTTCCAGTTGATTCTATGGTTCTCCATTCTTCTTTTCTTTCTTTCTTTCTTTTTTTTTTTTTTTTTGGTTGGATGGTCTCCTGTTATTACCTGCTCGAGTGTATTTTTTTTTTCATTTTTTACGAATGCTATATTTGGTTTTGGCTTGTGGTTGCCCTGTTTTTTAAGGATGCTCACCCCTTCCCATAATTGTGTGTTTTAGCCTGATGGTCCTGTAAGTTCAAACACTTCATTACTATATTAAAATTAAGAAGAGAAACCTACAAACAAACAAAAAGGGTTATTTACTTCCTAACATCCCTTGCCCACATTTTATGGTTTTGATGACTCTTTTTTATTTTTTTCTTTTTAATTTTATTTTGTTTGAGGCCAGTTCATGATTAAATCTGTATGCTGGCTTATTTGAGTGACTGCTCTCTGATTGCGGTTTCCTCAGTCCTAGTTCTTCCACTTCTTCTTTTTTTTTTCTTTTCTTTCTTCTTCCCTTTCCTTCCTTTTTGGTTTAGAGAAGCCCTTTCAATATTTCCTTTAACCTGGGTTTTGTGTTGGTGTATTCTTTAAGTTTTTGTTTGTTGGAAAAAATTTTTATTTCCCCTTCTATTTTAAATGATATTCTTGCTGGATAGAGTATTCTAGGTTGCATATTTTTTCCTTTTAGCACTTTAAATATCTCTTGCCATTCCCTCCTGGCCTGTAGTGTTTCTGTAGAGAAGTCAGCTGATAATCTTATGGGGGTTCCCTTGTAGGTAACATGCTGTTTTTCTCTTGCTGCCTTTAGGATCCTCTCTTTATCACTAACTTTTGCCATTTTTAGTATGATGTGTCTTGGTGTGGGTCTATTTAGGTTCAGTTTGTTGGGGCCCTCTGTGCTTCTTGTATCTTGAACCCAGTATCCTTTAGATTTGGGAAGTTTCCAGCGATAATTTCTTCAAATATATTTTCCATCCCCTTATCTTTTTCTACTCCTTCTGGAATTCCTATTATGCGTAGATTGGCCCGCTTTATATTATCCCATAGGTCTCTTATATTGCTTTCCAGTTTTTTGATTCGGTTTTCTGTCTGCTGACCGGATTGAGTGATTTCCATTATTCTATCTTCCATATCACTGATTCGTTCTTCTGCATTATTCATTCTGGTTTTTACTGCCCTTAGTTCAGTTTGCATCTCTGCAAATGAGTGTTCTAGTTTTTCTTGGCTCCTCCTTATATTTTCTAGTTCCTTTCTGAGGGTATCTGCATTACTGTTCATATCTTCTCTTAATTCCTTCAGTATTTTCCCTATTTCTCTTTTGAACTCCAGGTCTGTCAGACTGCCGAGATCTGTTTCATTGTTGACTGTTTTAGGTGAGTTCTCCTGTTGGTTTGACTGGGGGTGGTTTCTCAGCTTCTTCATCTTGCTTGTTGTTTTCTTTCTCCTGAGGGAGCTGTACTCTCCGTGACTGGGCAGTGTTTGCCTTGTCACTGCCGTGGAATATTTCCTGAGGGCTGGCGTTGTTGGTCAATCTTTTTTGAGGCAGTGTGGCTTTTCTGGAGTGTTGATGGGGCTAACAGTGTTTCTTTGAAGCAAAGGAGGACTTCCTGAGGGCAGACAGGACTGGGAGGTCCACACCACGATGGTAGCCGATTTCACTTGGTCATGCAGAGCTTGCTCTGGTGTTTTTAGGCTGTGGGGTTCTTGCAGGGGGTTGGTGGTGTTGGGCAGCTGTTCCTCAGGAGTGAAGCACCCCCTGGGGGCTGGAGCAGCTATCTGGGTCACTGAGAACCTAAGAGGCTCTTCCCTAGGGCAGCCCAACTCAGAAGCATGGCCTGAGAATGTAGGCGGATCTTTTCACAGTCTGGCCAAGCTTGTTGCAGCTTTTCTGGGCTGCAGGGGCTCTTCTAGGGGGCTGGTGGTGCTGAGCAGCTATTCCGTGGGAGTGGGGCACCCCCTAGGGGCTTGGGTGGGTAGCAGGGACACTGGAAACCGAAGAGGCTCCTCCCTGGGGCAGCCCGACTCAGAAAAACCGTCCGGGAATTAGGCAGATCTATTCACTGCCTGGCTAGGCTTGTTCTAGCTTTTCTGGGCTGCAGGCCTTTTCTCGGGGGCTGGTGGTGTTTGGTGCTACTCTGTGGAAGTGTAGCCCCTCCAGAGGGCAAGCAGGCCTGTGCAGGGACAGCCCCTGTGGTGGTAGGCTTCAGGCAATTGTTGACGTCAGCCCTCCTGGATGGCAAGCAGCCCCAGGTTCAGCGAGAGCGTAGGGGTTGGCAGGGGTGGGGGGAGGGGATGCACTTGGAAGCACAGCTTTCAGCTAGCTAGCGGGCCTGTAAGCTTGCTGTGGCATGGGGGCTATTCTATGGGGACCCACCCCTTCTTCTCTCCCCTCCCCAGCACGGGCACAGACCAGGCTCTTTTCCCAGGTTCCCTCTGATGTGGCTTTCCACTTCCCCACCCCTAGAGGATTGCTCCCTTCCTCTGTGACAGCTTTGTTTTCTAGTCTCCCAGGAAGTCTCTGCCCCGTCAAATGGTTTCTAGACCTCCCAAGCAGTTTCCGCTCTGCCCCGCCACCCCCCCCAGCCCGGGAACTAACCTCTGGAGCCGAGGACTCGGTGCCCAGCCCCCACCCAGGCGTCTCAATTTTTGGTGACCATGCCCATAGTTCAGATGGTCCATTCGGTTCTTGATCGGCTTTTCCATACTCCAACTTACTGCTGCACTCTTCTCTGCATCTGGAGATTCCTCCGGTTCGTTTGATCTTTCCCCCGTGTAAGTGACTTTCCAGGGTGCGGGATCCCTTTCTCCTCCGCAGTTCCCTTTCGGGAGCACCCGTCCCGCTCAGATTCACCTTCTCTCACTCTCCTCTTTTCTCCCGTTCTGCCCCATAATGTCATGAACTTCTTGCCGTTATTGGAGTTTCTGCCAGCGATTGGTTGCTGTTCTGTGTGAGTCATTTATTCTGTAGATGCGCTTTTTTTTGTTGTGTTTGTGGGAGAGGGTGAGCGTGTCCCCCTACTCCTCCACCATCTTGTCCTCTAATCCACCTTTCTTTTGATCCCTGTTTGCGTGAAATATTTTCTGCCATCCTCTCACTTTCAGTTTGTATGTGTCCCTGGAAGTGAAGTGGGTCTCTGGAAGACAGCATATATGTGGGTCTTGTTTTTGTATCCATTCAGCCAGTCTATGTCTTTTGGTTGGGGCGTTTAGTCCATGAACATTCCAGGTAATTGTTGATATGTATGTTCTTATTGCCATTTTGTTAATTGCTTTGGATTTGCTTTTGCTGATCTTTTTTCTTTCCTTCTTCTCTTGTTCTTTGCTGCCTAGAGAAGTTCCTTTAGGATTTGTTGTAAGGCTGGTTTAGTGTTGCTGAATTCTCTCAGCTGTTGCTTATCTGTGAAGGTTTTGATTTCTCCTTCAGATCTGAATGAGAGCCTTGCTGGGTAGAGTCATCTTGGTTGGAGGGTCTTTCCTGTCATCACGTGAAGTATATCACGCCACTCCCTTCCAGCCTGCAGAGTTTCTGTTGAAAAATCTGCCGATAACCTTATTGGGGTTCCCTTGTATGTTATTTGTTTCTTCTCCCTAGCTGCTTTCAAGATTTTCTCTTTGTCTTTAATTTTGGTCAGTTTGATTAATATGTGTCTCGGGGTGTTCCTCCTTGGGTTTATTTTATATGGTACTCATTCTGCTTCCTGGATTTGAGTGAGTGATTCCCTCTCCATGTTAGGGACGTTTTGGGCTGTTACCTCTTGGAATATTTTTTCTGTCTCCTTCTCTCTCTCTCTTCTCCTTCTGGCACCCCTACAATACGGATGTTGGTGCATTTAACGTTGTCCCAGAGTTCTCTGAGACTCTCTTCATTTCTTTTCAGTCTTTTTTCTCTCTTCTGTTCTGCATCTGTAATTTCCACTAATCTGTCCCCTACCTCGCTTATTCCTTCTTCTGCCTCCAGTATTCTGCTGTTAGCTGCCTCTAGTGAATTTTTTAGTTCAGTTGTTGTATTTTGCATCTCTTCTTGTTTAAGTTTGATATCTTGTATCTCTTTGCTCAGGGTTTCCTGTAAGTTATCCATCTTTGCCTCCAGTTTATTTCCAATGTCTTGCATCATCTTCAGCATCAACAGTCTAAATAAAGTCCTTTTCCTGGAGGCTGAGAATCTCCTCATTGCTAAGCTGTTTTCTGGCGTTTTTCCTTTCTCCCTCATCTGAGTTATAGTTCTCTGTCTTTTCACTTTTATAGGTTTTTGGCGTGGTGACCTTCTTACAGATAATAGAGTTGTAGCCTCTCTTACTTCTGGTGTCTGCCCCCCTGTGGCTGAAGTCGGTATGAGGGCTTGCTGTAGGCTTCCTGATGGGAGGGGCTGATGCCTGCCCACTGGTAGGTGGAGCTGATTCTAATCCCTCTGGTGGGTGGGGCTTAGTGTCTGGATGGGGTTAGAGGCAGCTGTGTGCCTGGGGGTGGGGTCTTTAGGTGGCCTGTTTACTGAGGGGTGGGGCTGTGATCCCACCTGGGTTGTTGTTTGCCTTGGGGCTTCTCAGCAGCTGACTGATGGGTGGGGCCAGATTTTCCCAAAGTGGTCCCCTCCAGAGAAAGGCTCAGCTGCTGAATGTTCCCGGGAGCTTTGCTTTCAATGTCCTTCCCTCACAACAAGCCACGTTTAGCCTTTTTTTCCCAGGATGAACTGAAGTCCTGCAGTGTGGTTTGACTCAGATTCCCATGGGGATTTTGATTTGCCCTCGGACCCAGTGCACGTGAAAGTCTGTGTGTGCCTTTTAAGAATGGGGACTCTGTTTCCCCCAGTCTTGCGGAGCTCCTGAGCACAAGCCTCACTGGCCTTCAATGCCAGATGCCCTGAGGCTCTTTCTCCCCAGTGCCAGAATCCCCACACGTGAGAGTTTGATGTGGGGCTCAGAACGCTCACTCCTGTAGGTGAGTCTCTGTGAAGCAGTTAGTTTCCAGTCTGTGGAGCTTCCCACCCAGGAGATAGGGGGTTGTTCATATCATGAAATCACCCCTCCTACCTCTTGATGTGTCCTCCTCTTTTGCTTCTGGAGTAGGATATCCTTTTTAAGGTTTCTTGTCCATTCGGGTGAAGAGTGCTCAGTCTTTAGTTGTGAATTTTGTTGTTTTAGGAGAGAAGTTGAGCTCCAGTCCTTCTATTCTGCCGCCTTAATCCTGTCCCTCTGTCCTTCATCTGAATCTTGTCCTCACTACTTATCAGCTTGCATTCTTGGCAAATAACTTAAGCTCTCGGTGCTTCAGTTTCGTCATAAGTCCACTTATGGCTACAATCCAGATGTAGGAACCAGAGGTGAGAAGCTGTTGTCCCCGTATGTAAATCAGTGTCTTGTTTGTGATGGACAGTAGGCCCGGGATATGTGCCACTTGGACTCTCGGGATGGAGCAGTAAAATGGTACAAACAGAGCAACCACAGGTGCCAGGCAGAAGTCACCGTAGCAGCTGGAAACATGCTGTTTTTCTCTTCCAGGATAAGGACACAGTGCAGAGAAAGGGAGAAATGTCCTCAGGGAAAGAATTTGGTGCCAGACCAGGAACAGAATAGCTCTTTTGCAGGGTCAGTTGGAGTCTTTGGTGCAGGTCCAGGAATTGAAACACCATTAAAATGGACTATTTTAATACAGAGAATTAAAAAATATATTGGTAACTGATGAATATATTCCTCTTGTAAAAAAATTCAAACATAGGCCTAAGCTTCTTTTGACAACCCCCATCCACCCTCCCCAAGTAGCCACTATTTTCAGTCTGGTCAATGATCCTTAGAGTTGTGTGTTTTGGATGGGCATTGTGTTTTCTTTTTTTGTATGGAAATGGTATCATCCTATAGGTATTATATTGCACCTTGATTTTTTCTTGCAATGATTTGTCTGGATCTCTTTCCATTTCAGCACTTTTTCTTTTTAATTTTCTGTGTGTTTTATTTAATCTTTTTCCTGCCAAAGGACATTAGGCTATTGCCAGTTTATTTTGTTAAGCTTTTCATAAACAATCCTAAAGTAAACATCCTTTCTTTCGGGAAGACACCAAATAGCGGAACTGCTGAGGCAGAAGGTGTGTTAAAAATCAATTAGACTCTGTCTACCAGGGTTGATTTCTTATTTTTGATAAAATATTATACTTATGTGAGATAGTAACATCAGGGGAAGCTGAGGGAACTCTGTATGTTCTTTGCAACTCTTCCATAAATCTAAAATTATGTCAAAATAGACAGTTAAAAGAGTGGAAGTGTTTTAAATCCATTTTCTAGCATAGATTAAGCATTTAACAGTTTCTTAAATGAATTACTTCATAGATTTGACAGTGAAAAAAAAACCCTACATAACCATAGATTTATCCTCCTTGATTTATGTGTGATTGCAGAACTCCTCCTTAGCGAATCATTTCTTCTTCTAAGAACGTGTGGAGTTTTTTTGGTTTTGTTTTGTTTTGTCTTTTGTCTTTTTAGGGCTTCAGCCATGGCATATGGAGTTTCCCAGGCTAGGGGGAGAATTGGAGCTAGAGCCACCAACCTACACCACAGCCACAGCAATGTGGGATCCCAGCCATGTCTATGTCTTACATACGCCACAGCTCATGGCAATGTAAGATCCTTAAGCCACTGAGCAAAGCCAGGGATCAAACCTGCATCCTCATGGATTCCAGTCAAGTGCTTGACCCACTGAAGCACAACGGGAATTCCTCACCTCTGCTTCTTATGCTGCCTTATGTTCATTGTATACATCTGCCTCTCCTATTTAACTAGGAATGCCCTACCTTTCTTGTTTCTCAATTTCCAACCCCCAGTGCATAGCATTTGCTTAATACGTATTTGCTGAGTCAATGAATAGAGAAATACTTGGCAGCTGTTACCGTCAACCGTTATTCCCTGGAATATTTTAGCTAATTCTATTTTTCAGATGACCCTTGTGCACCAACTATCCTTTTGTTGAAAAATAGAAATGAAAGGGAGGGGTATAAAGGCTGCTCTTCGCTGGCCAGTGATGTCCCTAAGTACTCCGCCTTCAGTGATAAGGAGTAGGTTTCTAGTTCCACACGGAGAACATCCATGGTACCATTTATCTTTACCCTTCTATGTCAGAGCCAAGGCAAGCCAATGACCACATGGAAAAGGATGTTTTTCCGTGACATTTATTTCAGAATCATTGAACAATCTGATCATCCTTCTTCATTCATAAGCATTCTTCTTTAAATAATTTGAGCTTATTATGTTTTCAGGCTTGGTGAGAGATGATAAAGGTGGCACACTCACCCCAAAGAAATTGATTCCATAGCTATGGAAGACTAAGATCTTTCACAGACACTGCTGCTTCTTGGCCCCCTTGAATTAAATTAAATAGACCAACCCACAATTAAATAAATAAATAGTTCAGTGATCGATCATGAGAAGCTGGGTGCCAAGGACAGAGGACTGCCAGTGACCCTAGTGTGCCATGGTTCCCACCAGGCTGGCTTTGAGTGAGGAGAAGGGGTGAGAGAAGGCTGGCTTAGAGGATGGGGTCTGGGCATGGACTTGGAGAGGAGGGGGCTGTTCCTCCTCACTGGGGGGCAGGGGGATCTCCTTAGCACTAATCTAGGGAAGACAGCTGGGCATCGATTAGGCAATAGTGAAATTCAGGCAGCAACCATGTACCAACTCTTCTAGTCCCCTTCTGCCAGCCTCCGGGGTTCTTCAGCCCATGTGGACCCTCTGGGTATGGCTTTCCTTAGGGAGAGAGGACTTCCATGGTGAAGTCAGTTATATCATGGCGGCCTTTGGAGTTTCCCAGGAAGACGGGCTTTTGTTCTGCCTGAGAGGTGCTGATGTACCAGTTGGGGTACAGGGCAGACTCGAATTCAACTCTGTTCTTGATTTCTGTCTTGTAGAAGACAAATCGCTTCTCCATGTCCCTCTTTGGGTAACTTTTGGGGTCTACATCCTGCAGCAAAGCAGAAATACACGTTTGTTGCAAGGGACAGGTCAAAGATACCCTACTCTGATCTGGGAAAAGATGTTCTCCAGGTCAGCTAGAGATGAAACATATAAATAGGTCACAGGGGCAAGGGCCAGGGCCCTGACATATCTTTGTGACCCCAGCCTTCAGTATGGTGACCAAAAGAGCCCTCATCCTTTTCTGAAACAGTGCCAAATGGTAGGGAGCATGACACAGATGGGAAGGTTGTTAAAAGTGAAAATTAGATGAAAGCTTCTGGAAGTACCTAGGTTCCAGGGACTTGTGCTGTGTATTTCCTCATGGCCCTGGCTAGAATGACTTCAACTTGGAGAGGAAGCTTTTGCTGGGAATGCTGGTGGGGGCAAGTATGA
Organism: Phacochoerus africanus; assembly: GCF_016906955.1. Lineage (NCBI taxonomy): Eukaryota > Metazoa > Chordata > Mammalia > Artiodactyla > Suidae > Phacochoerus > Phacochoerus africanus. The sequence goes on from NC_062548.1 coordinate 47,161,915, forward strand.
TTTGGGGAGTGGCATGGAGATGATGACAGGTGACAGGTGCTTTGAATCAATTAAGTTCCCAAAGTGTCATCTACCAAATGGAGCAACCCTACCAAGAGACTCCCCTTCCAATCCCAACATTGTATGATCGATGGGGGGCTAACAATGGCAGGATGTAAGCACATCAGCAGAACGATTTAACTTGCCACAACGGGAGTGAAAGTTACCTGCATTAACCCTTACCTGAACTTATTATATTCAACTTATTTACACATATGGAAAATTACCAAGTGGTTCTGCTCCCAGACTTTCTGGGGGTGGGTAGGGGGGAAGAGGTCACTGTCTTGGAGGTAATGGCTGGGGGTGCTTCAGAGAAGCCCAAGAAGGGCCTTCAGCCCTTGGTACTCACTCACCTCCAGCTGCAGGGTGGGCGTGTCATCTTTCATCACACAAGACAGGTACAGATTCTTTCCCTTGATCCCTAAGGTCACAGGTATCTTGTCATCGCTGTCATCTCCTTGCACAAAGCTCATGCAGAACACCACTGGGGGAAGGAGAGGGGCCTGTGGTCAGGGACATAGCACTGCAGAGTTGCTCCAAGCACTGGACCCTTAGCCTAGGACTGGTGCCATTTAGGATCCTCGTTGGCATCCAAAATTCCTATGGCCTCATAGACAGGAGAGCTGGCTTCTCCCAGACAATAACAGGTTCAGTTGGTTGAATCAGGTTTTTCCCCAAAGAAGGGTCTGGGGGCTTCTCAGAGCCTCACCACAGTGGCCATAAACAATTAGAAGCTCTGATTTTTAGAAGAAAGAAAGCCATCTTGTCCCTGCCTGGTGATGTGCCTATCCACAACACCAGAACCGTCTGACCAATGTGAACAGCAAGAAAAGAAGTAAAACCAGATTCCCACAGGACGTCAGGCACAGATCTGTTTCAGGAACATGGCGCAGCCAGTGGGATGAACTTGAAGGAGGAGGGCTGCTTGACTAGGAGAAGTGGTCCAAAGAGAGATGCTCATTTTACTCTTCCTTCGTCACAGCTGTCTCCCTTGGAGGCCCCAAGGTTGTGCTTCTAATGCAATTCGAGAGAAACAGAATTGTCTTGGCCAAGCTGAGAAGCTTTCCCCCTGTGATGCCTCTCTCCAAGCTCAGCAGCTTGGATGAGACCACACTGCTCCTTTGATCTGCCCCCTGGTCACACCCCTGCATACGGGGCCCAGCCACAGTGGCAGGGGGCCAGGCAGATTCCCACAACCAGTGGGCTCCCCAGACTTGAAACAATGGCCAGTGACAGTGACAGAGATACAAGTTCCTGCTCGTCAGTAAGATCGGCTTCTCAGGAACCATCTGGTATTGGGTGGGAAGGATGTTAGGGGCAAGTGGGCAAAGTTGGGAATGAGGAGGGACAAATTATCTCTTTGCCATTCTAGTTTTGACCTCCACAACAGGAAGAAGGCACCCACAGGCAGTTAGGTCCTGTCCATCAAATGACCCCTTTCCAACAGAAGCACTGACATCGCACTGCCTTTAAGTGACTTGGCTGGACTGTGGTCCTGGATGTGCTTGTCACCTCTCTTGCTGAAAATGAACCTGCTAGGGGCCTCATCCTGGCATTCTTGCTAGGACCTACATAAAGCATGTACACACTCTGTATTCTATGATATTGCATTCATGTCAATCATTTGCCTAAATGGTCTACTTTGTTGAAGATAGAGATAATTGGCACGTTTCCAGGAGGCCAAGAAAAGAATCAGGGTGTCCCCAGGTACCTTCTCTCTTCGAGTCCCCTGTGAGGAGGTGGAGAGCCTCCAGCTCATGTGGGCCAGCCAGCACCAGGGCTTTTTCATCTTTGTCCTGGAGTTTGCAGTCCACGGACTGCACGGGGGTGGCATCACAGAGAAAACCATTGGCATGCTTTTCAAGGATGATGGGCTCTGAAATGTGGAGCAGAGGTGTCTTTTAGGTAGAAGATTAGAAGAGCAAACCTAATGATGTGAAGCGGCAGGATCTGGTGCCTTGGAAGACATCTGAGGGAGGTCAGCCACAGTCTGATTCTAATATTGGTGGGGAGGAAGCTGGGGTGGATGAGAACACTGGACCCGGTGCCTTAAGATATGGGTTCAAGCTTCAGCTTTATTGCTTGCTGTGGAAGAGCCACAGAACTCCTTCTGCAAAAAGGCAATGGCACACACTGGCCCAGCAGGGACCTTCTGAGACTCACGGGGATAAAATGTAACTGAGAGCACCCTGAGAATGACTAGGAGCTTTGCAATTGTGAGTAGTCATCATGGTCCTGCTTTTTACTCCTGTCTTTTCAGGGCCACATCCATGGCATATGGAATTTCCCAGGCTTAGTGTCAACTCAGAGCTGTAGCTGCTGGCCTACACCACAGCCACAGCAATGCAGAATCTGAGCCTTGTCTGTGACCTATGCTGCAGCTCATGGCAATGTTGGATCCTTAACCCTTGAGCAAGGCCAGGGATTGAATGCACATCCTCATGGATACTAGTCAGGTTGGCAACTGCTGAGCCACAACGTGATTTCCTCCAGGTCCTGTTTTAAGAATAATATCAATAACTCAAGAGAAAACTAAAACCATCACCAAGTTGGATTATATGTAGTAATGTATGGAGATATATAGTATTTTGGGTACTTTTTATGCATGCCTATAAGTTCCAGAAAAGCCTCCATTCCTCTGATTAATAGCACTAGCCAGGTACATCATTATTCCACTAAAGAAGAATTCCTTTTAAGAGAAGAAAACAATCTGATGTAAGACAAAAAATAAAAAGAATTGTTTCAACTACAAAAGTGGTTAGTTGGGTTTCCAGACCTCTCTGTTTTCCTCTCACTGCTGGGCATTCTATTTAAAATTTATTTTTATTTTTTTGGCTGTGCCTATGGCAGTTGGACGTTCCTCGGCCAGCGAGCAAACCCAAGCCACAGCAGTGACAACACTGGATTCCACTGAGCCACCAGGGAACTCCTGGGCCTTCTACTTTTGAAGGGTTTCAGCTTCAGGAGAGTTTAGCTGACCATTGAGTTATGGCCTCTGAGAAGGAAAGGACCAGAGATCTCCTGTCTGCCCTCAGCTTTCCCTAGGTACCTTCTTCAAAGACGGATGAAAAGATGCTCTTCGGGTCATCATCGCAGACGACCTGGGAGGAGGGATTCATCGGCTTCTCCTTTGCCACAATCACAGACACCGTCTGCCTGGAGCTCTCATTGCAGAGCTGGTGGGAGATTTGCAGCTGGATGCTCCCATCTCCCAGAGGGCTGAGGTCAAGGTTTTGGGTGCGGCACTGTGGATAGATCAAGAATGTCAGTGTGGTAGGTGGCTGGGCCTGAGAACGCCCATTTTGACATGAGACGGGATGCAGGAGGGGATAACAGAGCTTCTCCAGAGAATCTTTCATCTCTCTGCAGCCCAGAGAGGTTCAGTGGTTTACCCATAGGCATGTGGCAAGTGAGAGGCAGACCCCAAACCTGAATGTGGGCTTTCTGACACCCTACATGGTATTCTTTGAGAATAAATCCCATTTTAACCTTGTTTGTGTTTTCTGACACATGCTCCACCTAACCATAAACGTATGCCTTCTTACATTTTTACCTGTTTGGAAACCCAAAGCACAAGACTATGTATTAAATTTTTCATGGCTGTGATGATCATATTATCAATACTTCTATGCTCAATCAATGAGTTTTCAATTATTCTCTACAAGCTTTTGTCTTTTAAAAGCTGTTGCAGAAGCATCTCGCAAACACTGTAAAAGGTGCGTGGTTCCCCTGCTGGGAACTTCTACATGTCCCCCCTGGGGCCAAAAAACCTCCCAAACCCCCCAAAATTGTGGTTGATATTTGTGAAAGAGCTTCCCACTTTCCCTTTGTTCAGAGAAACTGTGTATTAAGGCTTGAAGTTGCCCCTGGGCACAAGAATGGTTTAACGTCTTGAAGACAGTTAAAGAGACCTCTAACAGCTCAGAGGAAAGCAAGAAGTTCCTGCCCAGCACAGAGGCTCCAGCCCCTGGCAGAGGCAGTGGGAGGGTGGGCCAGACAGATAAACCACACCCCCACCCAGGGCTGGAGAAAATGGGTCTCAGAGTTTGACTCTAGTGATTGACAGAGTTTCATCATTTTTAGGGCTGAACCCCTTTTTCTAAAAGGAGAAGCAACTGTGCATTGAAGCCTTGGCTGCCTTGCCAACATGACACAGCAAACACTCTCTCTACCATCATTTCTTCTCACCCTCCTCAAGCATGGCCACCATCACCAAGGCTCAGTGAACCGCTGTGGTGCCGCCGGAACTGAGGAGTGGCCTGCATCAGTCTCACTGGAGAAGGCGAGTCAGTTCACCACAGAATTCCATAGGAATAAGGGGGCCCAGAGCCCTTTCCTTGAGACTTTCCCCTGCCCGAGCCCCTGCATGTGTTGGGAGCTAAGCCCATGGCCTTACCTTCATCTCTTTGGGGCCATCAGCCTCAAATAACAGACCATTATTGTTGTCACTGTAATAAAAGCAGAGAGCTTGCTCAGTTATGTCCCCTGGGCAGGACGAATTTACCTTCCCTGCAAGCGATCTTCACTGTTAATAGGAAACTGCAAACAGCTTGTTCCTCAGGGCTGCCTGGAGCTAGCAGTTTCCATGGGCATATTCCTGGAGCAGCCTAGGAGGCAGGGCAGGTACCCCAGCTGCTCTCTGTTGGATCTCGAGACCCCTTCCAGCCCAGTTAAAACTGGAGCTTTCCTTCCCACTGAAGCTGGACATGCCACAAGATCCCTTGTGTCATCCACATGGAATCCCTTCTTCCTGTTTGCCAATTGTAGGTGGCCCGCTGCAATGACATCAAGTCCAGACTTACAGTGGGAAATGAGTCTTTAAACCAGGTTAACCTGGAACCCTGCTTGCCACTAAAGAGGCAGGATGAGGGACAAATCTGGTCTCTAAGCACAGCTAACACTGTGCTCTTGAGAAGAGAACCTTGCTCGCATTACTGGTACCAGTTTCCCCACTGACCCATTGTTAGCCATCACTTCCTTGGCAGGTTCAGGTACCGTGGCCATGGCTGCTTCAGAAACCTGTGTAAAGAGGAGAAAATGAGTGACCATTTGCTGTGCCAGTCCCCACCAGGGCTGCTTTCACGGGTGATTTTCCTTTGGCATCTAGTACACTGCAGGCCAGCAAAGAACGAGTCTTTGAATGAATGAGTGAATGGATGAAGGAGCCCTCCTTTGGGTCCAGAGAAAAGTATTTGCTAATGTAAGCCCACACCAGAAGTGCATTTGTTAGACCTGGGGCAGAAGTTGGATATTGACATTCTAAATAAGCAGTGTTAATTTATAATATATATATATATATATATATATATATATATATATATATATATAGTCTTTTTAGGGCCACACCTGTTGCATTTAGAGGTTCCTAGGCTAGGGGTCAAATTGGAGCTGCAGCTGCTGGTCTATATCACCACTACAGCATCACCAGATCTGAGCTACCTACATCACAGCTCATGGCAACGCCAGATTATAGCCAAATGTACGAGGCCATGGATCGAACCTGCATCCTTATGGATGCTAGTCAGATTCATTTCCCCTGACCCACAGCAGGAACTCCGCCCCCCCCCCATATTTTACAAGCTATAGCATTATAGTAAACCTGGCTTTTTTGCAAATAGCCCAGCACTCAGACAGAGAGGCATGAAGGGAGGGAGAGGGGGAGAGAAAGAATCAGGGGGAAGAGAGACAGAGACAGAGAGAGAGACAGAGAGAGAGAGACAGAGAGAGAGAGAGAGAGGGAGGGAGAAGCTCTCTTAGGACTAGCCATAAGGAGGAGTTAAAGTGACACATGAGCAATGTAGACTGGCTAGAGAGGGTAGGGTCCCTGAATGGCCTGTGTGCCTCCAAGAGGTATACTGTCTGCCAATTTCTCCCTCACTCTTTATAGCCTTTAAACGAAGAAGTGAAGAGCTGAGAAATTTCCCTTTGGTTAACTGATTTCACAACCAAATTAAAAAAATTTTAAAAAGAGGATTGATGGGAACTTCTGGGAGCGGGTAACCTGAAATCACTCTCCAATCTCTGGAAGTGGTAAGAAAGGATGACACTATTTTTTTTTGCAAATGTGTCATCATATGCAAATATATGTTTTTTCTTCTGACAACTGTTGTGCTCCTGGTGTCAAACAGAAATACTGGGGTTTCCTAGATTAGAAGAATGTTTGAATTTAGATCTCTGGGACAAAATTGAACAAAACCACATACACACACACACACACACACACACACAAACAAATTCTCCCTCCCTCCCTCCTTGGACTTAAGTTTAGGAAACTTTCCACCTGGAGATGGATAAATGGGCCTAAGGAAGTGACCGTAACCATGTGGATTCTGAACCCATTGTGCTGTTCTCAACCTGGGGGGCCCTGGGTCAAATACTGGAGCCTTTGGTAGGGAAACTTTGATCTTTCCAGGGTGAAAGAGAGAAAACATAGTTGTGTGGGGGTGCAGGCTCCTGATGGGGTGAGTTCATCCAACCCCTCAGACAAGGTGCTGGTACCCTAGTTGATTCCATATGGAATCTATATCAATCTTTGATAAATGGTGAAAGGAGCCTGGGTTGAAGACATATTTGAAAAGATTGTGAATAAGTCAAGCTTCATGATCACATTCCCTTTTGAAAATGCAGAGGTGCTTTTTGCCTAAAAGAATGTTTCCTCTGAACTCTGAAAAGTGGAACTTTTACAATAAGAATATCCAGCTGGGACTATATCCCATGGTAACTCTGAGAGATATTAGACATTGTTTTTTTCCCCTCTACCTTTATTGTGATAGAATTCACATATACCATTGTGTGAGACTGCATACAACAGGATGAAGTGTATATTGAAGAAAGATTACCACAATGAGGATGCTCGTTAAGACACCCATCAGCCCACATGATTATATATATATATATATATATACATGTCCATGCACATATATTTATATATGTGTGTGTGTATTGGTGGTGAGAACATTTAGGATCTTATCTCTTAGCAACTTTCAACTCTATCATACAGAATAGTTACTAACAGTTCCCGTGCTGTACATTAGATTCCCAGCACTTATAACTGCCTTATAACTGAAACTAGGTCCCCTTTGACCAACATCTCCAACATCTCCCCATTTCTCCCGCCCCTGAGTAACCGCTATTCTTTTCTTTGTTCCTACGAGTTGTGATTTTTTTTCCTTTTAAGTGTCCACATCGAAAAGAGATCATATAGCATTTGTGTTTTGCTGACATATGTCACTAAGCAGAATGCCTTCAGGGTTCATTGATGTCACAAATGCAGGGTTTTCTTCTTTTTAATGACTAAGTTACATAGATATGTGTCTATATTTGTAATATAGTCTGAAATCATGAAGTGCGATGCCTCCAGCTTTGTCGTTTCTTCTCAAGGTGGTTTTGGCTATTTTTTGGTTGTTCCATGCAAGTTTTAGCATTATCTCTCCTATTTCTAAGAAATATGCCATGGGAATTTTGAGAGGATCTGCCTTGAATCTATAGATGGCCTTAGGTAGCATGGACATTTCAACAATACTAATCACTTCAGTCCCAAACATGGGATATCTTTCTATTTATTTGTGTCTTCAATTTCTTTCATCCGTGCTTTATATTTTTCAGTGGACAGACATTTCGCCTTCTTAGTGAAACTTATTCCTCAGTATTTTTATTGGTTTTGATGCTACTGTAAATGGATGGCTTTCTTTGTTTCATGTAGAGGTATTTTGTTGTTAGTGTGCAGGAAGGCAACAGACTTTTTTCACTCAGACACAAGAAGAGCGAGTGCTCAGGGTACTGTCCCAAGGTAGCCCTGCAAGAATGAATGCATGACCAGGCTAGAAAAGGTGCATGGAGGAGTTCCTGTCATGGCTAAGAACCTGACTAGTATCCATGAGGATGCAGGGTAGATTCCTCAGTGGGTTAAGGAGTTGGTGTTGCCACAAGCTTTGGTGTAGTTTGCAGATGCAGCTATAATCTGGCATTGCTGTGGCTATGGCGTAGGCTGGTGCTATGACTCTGATTTGAATCCTAGCCTGGGAGCTTCCATATGCTGTGGGTTTGGCCCTAAAAAGACAATAAATAAATAAATAACTAAATAAATAAATAAATAAATAAACAAACAAACAAATAAATAGATAGATAGATAAATAAATATATAAAAGGTGCATGGAGCCCAGGAGGGTGTGTTCTCTTCCCACTCTGTCACACCTACTACAGTACCCAAAGCACTGAATTGAAACCTTGTTCACTTACGAGGTTCCCTCAGGATGCCATGAACTCTTTCAGAGCTGAGTCTAGCACAGGGTGTGACATGCACATTCAGGCAGAAAAGTTTGTCTGCCTGAATGAGTGAGCAGGAATTCGACAGTGTTTTCACTCAAATAAGCATGCCTGTGCCTACTCTGTGCCAAGCCCTGGGCTTGCTCAGTATTATTCATGGGACAGAGTTCCTGACTTTCACAGACAGGAGGGAAATTGACTCTACTGTGGGCAAGGATCACACAGTGGGTTCATTCCCCAGCCTTGTGATTTGGCTCCCGGTACATTGACCTCAGGAATGCAGACCCAAGAATCTCATCTTTGGCAAGGTGTATGTTCCACAGGGACTCTGAAAGCTGCATCCTGTTGGGTGCATCCATTTCCTGTGGGTTTGGTGAGCCCTAGTCAGTCTCCAAGTCTAAGCCCTCATAAAATTGGGTGTCTGGTTCTGCAGACTCCCCAGAGGCCCTGCCTTGGGAGCCTGATGGTTGATTCTTATTTGCCTTCAGAACATCCACTCTGGAGATTAACTCCTGGTCCACAAGCTTCACTGAAGGAAAACCACCTTCTTCAGATACTTATGCTGAGGATCTGCGTGACCTGGTGGTGTTTTAGCTCTGTGGGTGCTCCTGACGGAGAACACAGAGGGGCCTTGAGTCTCCGATGTGATTAGAAGCTGAGTGAAGGAGGCTGAACACCAGTGGCAGGAAGGGAGGTAAGCAAGGCATTCAAGCATCCTGTTTCTGGGACGTGAGATACAGGGCAGGAAGGAATGTCCTCCTTCATCTTCTAGTTTCCAGGGGGCATGAACCTTCATTCTCTCTGCTCAAGGGAAATGTTGGAACTGTGGGGCAATGGCCTTTGACATAGTAGTCTCTGCAGGTCTGCCATGTGTCTCATCCCAACACTGGACCCTGGACCCAAAACCAGGCAGCAGCCTGTCCATCTCAGGAAGTGAAACCTCTTATTGTGTCAAGCAGGCAGTCTGCACAAAGCATGTATCAAACCCTGTTTTTCCAAGGAGACCACTCAGGCTACAGCACGTCCTTCTGGTTCCCCCAAAGCAGAAACCATCTCACTGTGGATGTTGTCACACCAAGGGAGGGCCTGAAGAGTGATGATGATACAGATGGACATGCAAAGCCAGGGAAATGGACCCAGCAGAAGTAGGCGGTTGGCAATGCCAGAATGTCATAGGGAGCTCCAGCTTTTGGGGAACGCTTCGGCTATTGAATCACACAAGCCCTTCTCATCTGAAAGCTGCCCTCCACCCTAGTAGGTTATTCCTCTGAGACAGAAGCCTGGCAGTGATTCAGAGCAGCAAGGGTCTTGGTGCCATCTTATGCCTGATCTTGGGCTTCTAGCCTCTCTGATCAAGGTTGGCCTCACCCAAATGGTCTTCAATGATTTTGAACAAGAAGACAAAAGAATCACGGGTTAGTTCGCATAGCATCTCCATACATGCCGTAGTGTCTGCTCTCTGCCATGGATCATTCCTTCCTTGTTCACCCTCTTGCTCAGCACAGAAAGAACGAAGCCATGACCATCCCTACCATGTTCCCCAAGACCCATCTCATCCTTGGCAATGACTTCCTCGCATGGGTCATGAGTCTGTCATTTTCCTTCCATTATTTCTGGGGGTCTCTCTGGTAACTGAAAATGTGAACGATGTCCTGTGTAGCTACACCTGTCTCCATGGATACCCCACTCCTTTTCCTTCTGCTTCAGGGCTTATTGGGGATTGGGCAGTCTGATTTTCAGTTTTGAGACCTCTGTGCTTCCTCTCACAGCAGCATCTGAGTTGGGCCTCTGCAGCCTGACCTCTTGGACCCAAAGTCAGAGAGGGGACAGGAAGACTCCGGGAATGCTTTATTCTCCCCCCAGGTGGAGAACAAGGAGGCTTACATATCAAAGCAGATGCCTTGGTCCAGTGAGGTATATGGTCTCCAGTGGTCTCTCCCTGTTGGCTGGGTTGTTATTTCACCTCTGAGAACCCAATGAAAACTCGCCTTCCTTTGGATCCAACAGAAAAGCCCAGGGTGTTTGAGGTGGGTACTGAGCCCTTTGTGCTCTATATCTTTTCTTTCCATTTCTTCCTTTTCTCCCTTTCTTTCTTTTTTTTTTCTTTTTTTCTTTTTGACACTTTTGGGCCTCACCTGCAGCCTATGGAAGTGCTCAGGCTCGGAGATGAATCAGAGCTGCAGCTCTGGGCTATACTACAGCCACAGCAATGCTAGATCTGAGCCAAGTGTGTGACCTACACACTCTAGCTCATGGCAACAGCAGGTCCTTAACCCACTGAGTGAGACCAAGGATTGACTCTTCATCCTCATGGATGCTAGTTGGGTTCATTACTGCTGAACCATAATGGGTACTCCTGTATCTATTCTCGCATGTACTGGATATAGGAGAGTAAGCCACAAAAACAGACTTCTGATACAACTTATACCAGGATTCTAGAGACAGTATTTATAAAGAGCTAGAGAGCAAATATTTGAGGTTTTTCTGCAACTACTCAACTCTGCCATTGCTGTGAGAAAGCAGCCATGGGTAATGTGTAAGTGGATGAGCTTAAGGAGACATGTCTGGCCGATTGTGGGATGTGACCTTGCCCCCTCCCCACCCATGTCACATACCACTGTATTACACCATTTCTATTGGAGACAAATCTAGAAACAATACTTAAAAAAAGATGTTTTTGGAGTTCCCATTGTAGTGCACTGGTTAATGAATCCGACTAGGAACCATGAGGTTGTGGTTTTTATCCATGGCCTTGCTCAGTGGGTTAAGGATCTGGCATTGCTGTGAGCTGTGGTGTAGGTTGCAGACTTGGCTCAGATCTCGAGTTGCTGTGGCTCTGGTGTAGGCTGGTGGCTACAGCTCCAATTGGACCCCTACCCTGGGAACTTCCATATGCCATGGGAGTGGCCAAAGAAATGGCAAAAAGACAAAAAAAAATTCTGTCCTTGCTTGTACAGCATCAAAAAAATCCCAGCCTTATTAAAAAGTGAGCAGAGTGTCTGAGGAGATGTTTTTCCAAAGAGGGAATGTAAATGACCACCAGGTACATAACAAGATGCTCAACACTGCTCAGCATCATCAGAGAAATGCAAATCAAAATCACAAGCCATCACCTCACACCTGCCTGAATGGCTATCATCAAGGAGATCACAAATAAGAAATGTGGGCAAGATGTGGAGAAAAGGGAATCCTCGTGCACTCTTTGTAGGAATGTAAATTGGTGAAGCTGGTTAGGAAAACGGTATGGAAGTTTCTCAAAAAATTGAAAATAGAACTATCAGCAATTCCACTCCTGAGTATATATCTGAAAAGAACAAACATGCTAATTTGAAAAGATACATGTACCCCAGTGTTATAGCAGCATGATTTGTAATGGTCAAGATATGGAAGCAACCTAAGTGTCCGTCAAGAAATGAATGGATAAAGATATGTGATAAGGAGTTCCCACTGTGGTGCACCAGGATAGGAGGTGACTCTGGAGTGCCAGAATGCAGGTTCTATCCCCTGCCTTGCATAGTGGGTTAAAGGGACCTGCCCTTGCTGCTGTGGCTCAGGTCTTATCCCTGGTTTGGGAATTTCCTATGCCATGGGGTGGCCAAAAAAATGTGATATATATGTGTGTATATATATATGTGTGTATATATATATATACACACACACATAGTGTGTGTGTGTGTGTGTGTGTGTGTGTATATATAGATCATGAAATTCTACTAAGGCATAGAAAAGAATGACAATTTTCCATTTGCAATGACAAGTATAAATTTGGAGGGTATTATACTAAAAGAAATAAGTTAGACAGAGAAAGCAGACACTATATTATATCATTTATGTGTGGAATCTAAAAAATACAACAAACTAGTGAATATAACAAAAAAAGAAGCAGACTCACAATTACAGTGAACAAACTGGTGGTTACCAGTGGGGGACAGAGGGGAAATAGAGAGGTAGGGAATTAGAACGTACAAACTATTATCTGTAAAATAAGCTATAATGATATCTCATACAACACAGGGAATAGAGGCAACTTTTATAATCACTCTAAATGAGTAGAACCTTTACAAATTGTGGTTTAGTATGTGGTACATACTCCTGTAACTTATATGGTATTGAATATCATCTATGACTTAATAAAATCTGTCAATGTGAAAAAAAGTTAACAAAACTGTCTTTTATTGAGCACCTCCTAAGTGCCAGGCACTTTGTTCTTATTATCTCTTTTAGTCTTTAAAAACCTTTTTTGGTGGGCCACACCCACAGCATGTGGACGTTCCCAGGCCAGGGAATGAACCCAAGCCACTGCTGTGACAACTGTTGAATCCTTACTGCTGGACCAGTGGGAACTCCTATTTTCACAATAAGGCTTAAGGTAAATAGTTTTGAGCTCTTTTGCCTTTGGGGACACTGAGGCCAACAAGAGAAATCACTCATCTAAGGCCACACCACTAGTAAATATTGGAACCAGGAGTTCCCATTGTGGCTCAGTGGGCTAAGGACCCAATGCAGTCTTCTTGTGGATGTGGGTTCAATCCCTGGCCTCAATCAGTGGGTTAAGGATCAGGCATTGCCACAAGCTACAGCCTAGGTCACAGAAGTGACTCAGATCTGGCGTTGCCATGGCTGTGTCTATGGCTTGCTGCTGAGACTCTGATTCAACCCCTAGCCTGGGAACTTCCATATGCTGTAGGTGCAGCTGTAAAAAGAAAAAACAATCTTGGAGCCATGACTCAATATATGGGTTTGCTAAACCCAAAGCAGATCCTTTTTTCTTCTATTTTAGACCACTTTTATTGTTACAAATATTTTTTTGTTTATTTTTTTAGGGCCGCACCTGGGGCACATGGATGTTCCCAGCCTAGGGGTCGATTTAGAGCTGCAGCAGTCAGCCTATGCCACAGCCACAGCAATGCCATATCTGAGATATATCGGTGACCTTCAAAGTAAATTCTGACAACACTGGATCCTTAACCCACTGAGTGGGGTCAGGGATGGAACCTGAGTCCTCACGGACACTAGTTGGATTCCTTACTGCTGAGCCACAATGGGAACCCCCAGTCAGGAACATTTCTTTTCCCCTCTTGTGCTGTCCATGGTGCCCATCTGTAGACTCCTTTCTTACTGACCTGGTTATATTCCAAATGATGCTGGCCTGGAGGATCCCAGATCTGCCCCTAAGTCTCCTACACTGCCCTCCCAGGACTAGGGAGAACTCGTTCCTTGTCTTCCCTCCTTTTCTCACCTGGCTGGGATGTGCTGTGGGAGTTTGATTCTTTCTCCCTCCCTCAGGGTAGCACGGGGATTTTCCAACTGGGTTCCTAGTTTTCTCTGTGCCCGTTTTCTGAGTTCCTTCCTTATTCTTCTTCACTTTCTCACCTGCTCCTCCTGGCAGCTCCCTTGCCTGATTTCCTTTGCCCTTTCCTTTTTCCGTAAGACTTTGTTGTACGCAAGGTCAAACCAATCACCTTAGGGTTTCTGCCCATGGAATCATATACTTTTTTTTTTAAAGGTGCTGAAAAATTCTTCTCTCCTCAAATCTATGATAAAATTCTTCTCTCCCAAACTCTTGTGTCTCTATTCTATTTGCTGGTTGTTACATAATAGAACGTGATTTGGCCATTTCCTTCCAGGGCTTGCTTAATTTCACTTCTTCACTCACTTCCTCCTTGTTGGCTGGAACTGAGTTTTCTGTATTCTTGGGAAGGAAGTTCTCAGCAAGGCCACTCAGGATGGATTGGGGGCATTGGTCAAGTCTAGGATCCAGATTCATTGTGACTCTCTCCTAATTACTGAATGAGCACCTCTGATTGTGTGAAGGTGTTATAAAAATACTGGCAAAACTTCAATATAATGGATGGACATCACTGAGTTCACCAGCCCTGAGTTTCTTTCTCTCTCTGATATGAGAAGGTTAGAAAATCTTCCAGCATCTTATAAAGGAGGAATACAGCTGTCACACAAGACCTGCTTTTCAAAATAGGTGAGGTAGTTCCTGAAATGATCTAGCAAAGTTAATGGATGATGACTCCACTTCCCCTCCCTCCCCTGCACTGGATAAGCCATTCAACAAGAAAGTACCCCAGCCACTCCCAGCCAAGCTTTCACCTCTCCATCCCCTCATCACCAACCATCAGTTCTTAGAACAGGTCTTTATTGGCTACTTCCTAAATGCCTGGGATCTGAGGATTTCTCTTCCTCCCCATACATCACTGTGGTTCAAGCTTTCCTCCCTTCTCATTTAGGCTACTCCTATCATGCCCTAATTGGTTCACTTGCTGCCATGGAACCTTCAAGCACCCATTCCTCACACACCAGCCACAGAGATCTCTCCACAAAGCAAATTGGGTAACATCAAGTTTTTGCTCAAATCTCATCATTGGCTTCCCATTCCCTGTGGGGATGTGTTCAGGCTCCTGAGCCTGGCAGGCATGCAGGACCCACCATGGAGTCTTCTGCTCTCCTAGCCCATGCTTCAGCCCTTCCAAACTATCTGCAGTCCCTTGAATGCAATCCTCTTCCTCTGCTTTTGTACAGCCTGCTCTTTCTGCCTGGACCCCCCTCCTCCTCCCTGTGGTCTGACCAGCTTCTAGTCCCTCAAGACTCAGCTTGTGCTCTGTCTCCTCCATGTCAAGCCCCTTTCCCAGCTGGGTGGTGGGTACCTGTCCTCTCTGTGGTATGCCTCTAACACCCTCGGCAATCACCTTCATTGTTTTATTTGCTTGTCTCCCTTACTATTAATGCACCTGTTGCAGCCTTGGGATTACAGCTCTCCATGCCTGGCACATAACAGTGCTCCACCAATGCTGGCCGACCAAATGCATGAAAGCCAGGAGTAATCATGCCACACCACCCTCGTGGCTTCCGTCTTGAGCTAGCCTCCTAGTATTTCCTTGGAAAAGATGATCTTTGTGTTAAAAGCAGAGACTCACCAGAAGCACTTTCCTTCAGGATGACGTCCTCGGCAGCAAGTAGGTCCCTGGACTCTTAGAGTGGGAGAGTTGTTCTGGGCCTGGTCAGGGGTAGTACCCTGTTGGAAGAGTGTAGGTCCTGCCACAAAGGCAAAGGGGACACCTTGCTGCTCTGGCTTGAGTCAGAGGTGTGTACACCTACTTGTCTGGGGAAGTTGGAGCCTTTTATGAAGCTTTTTCTGGGACAGGGAGGTGATGGGCACTCCCACTCCAATCACAAAGGGGTAGTGTTCTCCTGACTTGGGTCTCACCAGAATACCCTAGAGGCACGTTTCTGGAAAAACATTCCCATTTCTCCATTATGGCAATTTTGAAGTGTTTCTTGAGGGCTTTCCAAATTCCTCTGAAAAGGTAGACATTCTAGAAAGATGAAGTCATAAGTGATGGCATGTCAACTAAGGTAACCTCCAACTTTCACTATACACACCAGGTACCAGTTTGAAATGTGTGAGTGTGGTTTGCGTGGGTGTGTGCATTTGAGCAGAGAGGAGGGTGAACACAATAACACCAGGCCTGTTAGCTGTACTTGGATTTTTGCAAATATCCACAATTTGTGTGTTTGTTTGTTTTCTCTCTTTAAGGTTGCACCCACGGCATGAGGAAGTTCTCAGGCTAGGGGTCGAATAGGTGCTGCAGCCACCAGGCTCCACCACAGCCACAGCAAAGCAAAATCTGAGCTGCATCTGTGCCCTATACCACAGCTCACAGATAGGCCAGATCTTTAACGCACTGAGTGAGGCCAGGGATTTAACCTGCATCTTCATGGACACTAGTAGGGTTTGTTTCCACTGAGCCATGATGGGAACTCTGTCCACATTTTAAGATGGAATATGGCAAATGCTGTGACAGATGTATGGTGCCCCGAAGTGGTCATCTTGCTTTCTCCTGCACACTCAGGGACATGGCCAGGCCAGAGGAGGGATAAGAACTCTGTCAGGCTCTCCGGGAACTGAGAAAGCTCTAGGCACCCACTGGCCTGCATTGTGGAGAAAGGCGAGTGCTGGTGCTGGTGGGGAGGGTTGTTGACTGCACCAGCCATGAGGCCCTGAGAGGACCAGGAAAAGGCTGGATTATCATCTCCTCACTCTGGACCAGTGTGTGTGAAGAGTAAGGGCAAACCTTGGCAGCCTGGTGACCCTCTGTGAAGCCTGTCACCACCTGGCTTGGGGCCCTAGAGGGAAGAGAGAGGTGCTGTCAGACATCCCAGGGAGAGAGAGGAACTGGGCTTGGGGGAGGGCCTTGGTGGGCATGGGGAAAATTTCTTTTTCTTTTTTAAAATTATTTTAATTTTTTTCCATTAGAGCTGATTTATAGTGTTCTGTCAATTTTCTACTGTACAGCAAAATCATCCAGTCACACATATGTATATATACATTCTTTTTCTCACATCATCTTCCATCATGCTCCATCACACGTGACTAGATATGGTTCCCAGTGCAATACAGTAGGATCTCATTGTTTATTCACTCCAAAGGCAACTATGAACCCCAGGCTCCCAGTCTATCCCACTCCCTTCCCCTCCCCCTTGGTAACCACATGTCCATTCTTCAAGTCCATGAGTTTCTTTTCTGTGGAAAGGTTCATGTGTGCCATATATTAGATTCCAGATACAAGTGATTTTGTATGGTATTTGTCTTCTCTTTCTAGTTTAAGAGTCTCTAGTTCCATCCATATTGCTGCAAATGGCAGTGTTTTGTTGTTTTTAATGGTTGAGTAGTATTCCATTGCGTATGTATTCCACATCTTCTTAATCCATTCATCTGTTGTGTGGGGGGAACTTCTTTCCCAGTTGGCCTGCATCAGCTTGGGCCAGGACTCTGAGCCTCAGATACACCAGGAGCCCACCTGGGGGTGGGCAGTGGGAAGTGGGTATGAGCTGATTCCTGTCACACTGGGTCACCCTGGGGGGTGGGGGGAGGACTGTGGACCTGAGAGCCTTCTCTCACCCTCAGTCCTTCAGAAAAGCTTAGTTGGTGGCCGGAAGCTGGCCTCAGAGGTGTAGGGGGGACAATGTCCCCTCTCCAGGGTGGATGTGGCAGAAGAGATTGAGGTCATCATGTGCCTAGCAGTGTGGCCACCCCATGATGTGTCCCTCAGAGCCAGGCTTGGGAACCTTTGCAATTTCCCAGACACCAGAGCAGCGGCTGGCTGTCACTCTGCTCAGGACTTGAATGGATGGAAGAAAGACACCTGTGGCTGGGGCTACCTGATGTGAAGGCCAGGGGGAGGCTGCTGGGATGATGTCCTGGGGACTCTCAGAAGTCACTGGGGACACGTTTGTGTCCTCAACATTAGGCATCAGGCAAACCTGCCCTCTACTCAAACTGGAGTCTGCGTGTGTGTGTGTGTGTGTGTGTGTGTGTGTGTGTGTGTGTGTGTGTATAACGAATTGAAGGGGAGTGGAATTTACCCCTTCAGCATCTGCCATGTGGATTATTTTGAGCTGAAGGCAATAAAGAACCAGCTGACTCAGGAAAAGCTTTTTATCTCCCCCTTCACTGACTAATGGAATTCAGAAAGGGGACCCTCTATCAGAAAGGGAGATATTACCAGAAATAACTCCTTTATCTGAAAGACTTATCTGCATGAGGCCAACAGGATAAGCAACCATTTGTTGTTATCTTTCCATGAATTGACTGCATTGCGTTCCAAGTCCCAGGTCTGTCTGCATCCCTTAGCTCAGTATGGCAGGGAAGCCTCAAGTGCCTGACGGCCTTTGAATCTCATATTTTTATTGAATCTATATATGAAATTAAATGTGCTTTTCTCCTGTTAACCTGTCTTATGTCAATTTAATTATTAGATGAACCAGACAAGACAAAAATCCCAAAAAGGGGTTCCATTGTGGCTAAGTAGGTTATGAACCTGACCAGTATCCATGAGGATATGGGTTTCATCCCTGGCCTCGCTCAGTGGGTTAAGGATCCCACATGGCTGTGGCCGTGGCATAGGCCAGCAGCTGCATCTCTAATTTGACCCCAGGCCCTGGGCACTTCTGTGTGCCACAGGTGTGACACTAAAATCAAAACAAACAGAACACAAAATAAAACAAAACAACAACAACAAAAAAAAAAACCTTAAAAATCTAGAAGGAAAGAAGGGAAAAATTTTCTGCCCCTACAGAATCCCCTGGAATTTCAGCCCATCTGGGTATGCAATGTTAACCTCCTGGCTTTTGGAAGATTGCCTTAGCTGGGCATCTGGAAGCGGTTCTACTTGCCAGAGGGGGGCACAAAGAACTGTGTGTTGAAATCCCTGCTTGAAGACATGACATGAAGGGGAGTGACTGTGTGTACCAGGGGAGAGTGGGAGGGCCCCAAGGTCCTGGTGGCTCATGCCAGGCTAGTCCAGGTGGCTGGAACCATCTGGGGGCCTCTCTGCATCTGTGGGTGCCAGATGTTGTCCAGTTGGGGAGTACGGGTTCAGACCCATGCTTGGGAGACATCCTCAGTGCCCCTCTTTAGGGGCAAGACCTTTCCCTTGTCTGGGCTGGGGGCAGAAGTCCACAACCTCAGCCCACCCCACCACAATGTTCTGGGTTACTTTAGGTGGGGTCTCCTCTCTCAGAGGCCCTCCAACACCCTGCACTGCCCAAACTTGCTTGCACTTCCTTGCCTGCTCTACAAACATGCTCCTCACACCCAGTGCACAGGCTTCCTTTCCCATCCTTGGCCAGGTCATTCTCGCCCCTGAGGGCAAGCTACTACATCCTTTCTCATTGAGGTTTCTCTTGACACACCCCCAACAGCTTTTACCTCCTCCCCCCTCTAATTCCAGCCACTTTTTAGCATGTTCCTCCTATGGATTTTCATCTCACTATTTTGAAATTCTCTCTCTCTCTCTCTTTTGGCATTACCCTTAGCTTGCGGACGGTCTGGGGCCAGGGATCAAACTGTCATCACAGCAGTGACAGCACCAGATCCTTCACCTGCTGTACCACCAGGGAAAGCCTGAAATGACCTTTGTCTGCTGTTTATTGCCAATTAAAATGGGCTGTCTCCAGACCAGAGTGCATGATGAACCACTGGTGACTGACTGGAGATCGAACAGCCTGTCTCTGGCAACTCCCTGATTGCTGACTCTTTCTGACTCCTGTCTTAGGTTTCATGCCTTCTCCAAAGCATGTGGCCCTGGAGAGAGAGAGTCATACCAGTTCAGGGCCTCTGGGAATAAAAGAACAAATATATATGTATATGTCTAACTGATTCACTTTGCTCTACACCTGAAACTAATACAACATTGTACGTCAACTATAATCCAATAAAATTTTTAAAAAGAGACAATCTTCTGGCCACCCCCAGGACTGGACACCTCTTGGAAAGGCTCTAGTTCAGCAATCATGCAGACAGACTTCCTCCTCTTGGCCACAGCCTTGCTGCTTTCCCACTGCCATACCTCAAAGCCCCAATTATTCACATTTATCAAGACCTCTGGTCCACTGACATCCTCCCTCTCTATCTGCCCTCCTGCTTTTGCTTCTGTATCCATCCAGTTTAATTTCTATGCTCCATCTTTTCAACTGTTTTCTTGCTGGGCTTCCCAGTAGGCTTTCCCTTTTTCCTCCCTTCCACTCACTAGATAAAAGCACAGTGTTGTTTGTTTTAGTGATCAGCATATCCACTGGGGCTGCGTGGGGCTGGTAGGGTAAACCACCTAATCTTACAGATGGCTGACCCCTGGCTGCATGGGCACTGTTGCCCACTGAGCTCTTGCACTGGTCCTATGAAGGTTTCCTAGCTGTCTGTCCACAGTAACCATGACGGATGCTCACCACCTACCTTAAATTCTGACACCACCATTTTCACGCTCAGTCCTTAAAAATAGACCCAATCATGTGAAAACCCCCTCAGCATCTCCCACCACACTCCCATGAACCCCATCATTCTCTTTTTGCTGCTGTGGTACAGGCTCTTCCTTTTGTCCAGGTCCTGAACCTCTTGACCCATGGTTATATAATAAAAAAAATTATCCAGTATTTGTCCCAGATTTCTGATAGGGAGCTTCTGAAACCCTTGGAATTTCCTCAGTAACAGATACTGATCTGACTCAAGGCAGGATGTCTAGATAGCTTCAAGCTGGAGTCTGGTCATTAGAAAGATATCAACACTTTCCCTGGCCTCTTGGGAGAGGTGTGAGTGCTGGAGATTGGGTTGAGTCATGGGGCTGATGATTTAATCCATCACACTTATGTATGAAATCTCCACAAGCTCTGGACACTGGAGCTTGGAGAAGCTTCTGTGATGTGCCGGGTTTCCTGACAGGCACCAAAGTTCTGTGGTCTCTCCTAGACCTTTCCCTAGATGTCTTGTCATTAGGCTCATTCTTCTGAGAAGTATCTTAAATAATAAAATTATAATAACTTTTAATAATACCAGCAATTTCCTAAGTTCTGTGAATCTTTCCATCCAAGCCGAGGGGGTCATGGGAACTTATGACTTTATAGCCAATCAGTTGGATCATGAATTTTAACTCCTGGGGTCTGCACTGAGCCAGATCTGGGTAATTATCTCTAGAGCTGAACCGAAGTCCACCCTCCTGGGGTTTAAATGGAATGCCCATCTTGCCAAAGACCTGGCTGTTTTGATCTCTCTCATCTCCAATGATTTTCTCTCTCCTGGTTCCTTCTCACCAGACTCACTCACGTCTTGCTTTTCTAAACCCAAATGAAAGAAAGCAAAAGAAATGAAATCAGCTCTTCCTTTGGCTCCCTATCCATCCATCGCTGTGTTTCTCTTGGATGGGTGCCTGTCCTCACTCCTCCTCCCACTCCTCAACCCTGCACAGTCATGCTTCCTCCCATCACTTGTGGGAACTTCCCTCAGGAAGGCCATCCTTGGCCCCCAGAGCTGATGGACCACATTCAGCTCCCCTCCCTTTGAAACCTGATTTCCTGCAGCATTTCACACTGTGGACCATCTTCTTTTCTTCTTCAGTGATAACCTGCTCTTGCCCCAGGTTCTGCACCCCCAGACTGGTTTTCCTTTGGACATTCCTTTCCCAGGCTCCCATATGGTCTTCTGTGTATCCCTTAATGCTCCCCAGCTGCCCTTCTCATCCACGTCCTGTCCTCCTTTTGAATCCCTAGCTCATGAAAGTCTCAGTAAAGACCTAGAATGTCACCTTCAGTTCTCATTCACCACTCTAGCCCCACGTCTAATCGACCACCTTGTTTGGTTCCTTCTGCCTGCCAAAGATCTCTTGTCTCTGTGCATTTATTATGTTTGCCTCTGTTGCTCCCTAGTGCAGACAACAACACCCAGCTCACCTCCAGGGTAGTCTCCTTATTTTTAGTCGTGTGACCCTCCAACCCTAGAGTGATATTTCTTTTTTCTTTACATTTGATGTATATTTTAATTTAATATTTATTTCATATTGGAGTTCAGTTGATTTACAATGTTGTATTCATTTCAGGGGTACAGCAAAGTGGATCCAGTTATACATACACATATATCCATTTTTTTCAGATTCATTTCCCATATAGATTATTACAGAATATTGAGTAGAGAGTTCCCTGTGTGCTATAGTAGGTCTCTCTTGGATATCTATGATTCATATAGTAGGGTGTATCTGTTAATCCCATACTCCTCATTTATCCCTCCCAGACCTGTCCCCTTTGGTATTCATAAGTTTGTTTTCCAAGTCTGTGAGTCTGTTTCTGTTTCGTAAATAAGTTCATTTGCATCATTTTTTAGGATTCCACATATTAGGGATATCACCTGGTATTTGTCTTTCCCCAGAGTGATATATCTCAAACAGATACAATCCTGTAGAGCCAGAGCCCATGTGGGGCTTGGCCTGTGGCAGGTGCCTGTGTCTCTTGCTGAATAAATGAATGAATGTCATGCCCTTGCTTAAAACCTAATGGTTTCCCATGGTTCTTCGAGTCCAAGCTCCTGCACACAGTTCCTAGCCTTCTGACCCAGCCCATGCACACACCTCTCTTTGACTTTAAATGTGTCATGCACACCCTCCCTCTGCATGGAACACCCTGCCCTTCCTTCACCCAGGTAGCTGTTGTTTGCCCCTTACCTCTCAGCTTTCATGGCCCATTTCCTGCTGCACCTGCCATCAGGTCCTAGTCACTAGTCACTGCTCCACCTGTTATGCACTTATGACATTTTGCTGTGATTGTTTGCAGGACCAAGCTGCACACCCATTATTTGTATCTCAGTGTCCCCGTCACTATGCATTCTTGGCAATAGTTGATATCACCAGATTTTTCAATTAAGTTTCACAATCTATTTGGTGTGAAATGGTGTCTTATTGGAAATTAATTTCCATTTTTCTAATTTTTAATGAGGTTGAGCATCTTTTCAACTATTTTCTAGCCATTTGTGTCTAGTCTTCTATGAAATGCTTATAGTCTCCCCTGCTGGTTGTTGGCTTTTAGTTTATTTTTAAGAGTTTTTGTTTGTTTTGGTTTGTTTTATTCTTTTCCTTTTTGGTTTCCCTGTAGCAAATGGAGTTCTCAGGCCAGGGATCAGATCCAAGGGGCAGTTGAGACCTAAGCTGCAGCTGTGGTAATGCTGGATCCTTAATCCACTGTGCCTGACCTGGGATCAAACCTGCATCCCAGTGCTCCCAAGAGGCCCCGATCCCTTTGCCTCACAGTGGGACCTCCTATTTGTAAGAGTTCTTTATATCTGCTGAATACCAGTTCCTTTGTGGGGTGTATGTGTTGCAAATAGTATATCCTGATTTGTGGCTTGCCTTTTCACTTTCTCATGGTATCTTTTAATGAAAAAAGCTTAATGTCTAAAATGAGGTGAAACGGATCAGTTTTCTGTTTATGGTTTTTGCCTTTGGTATCTTGTAGAAAAAATCTCTCCCTGCCCAAAGTCACAGAGGTATTCTCCTTTATTTTGTTCTGGAACTTTTCAGTTTTGCTTTTCACATTTGTGCCTTTCTTCCATTTAATTGGCTGCCTCTCTGCTGGAGAGAGCACATGAGATACTGATCTTGTCTCATGCTGATCCCCAGAGCCCTGCAAAGTCACTGGCACCCAAAAAGGGATCCAAGACAGAACAGAGAATTAAGTAATTGAAGGTGGAACCAAAATGGCATGGAAGTCCAGATGCAGCAAAAGATACCCTTGAAAAGGTGAGGGAGACAAAGTAGGATGGTGGTTCTCAATCCTGGATCCACACTGGAACCTCTGTGGAGAGCTCCAACCCAAAGGTCCTCTGTGATTGGTCAGAGACATGACCAATGGCAGGGTCAGGGCTGACTCCACTGGATTTGTTGGACAAATAAGGCTGTGGTCAGGAGAATAGATATTGGGCTTAAACATGGGCTTGTATTTCAACCTGTCATTGACTAACTGTGTGCTTTTATGCTCTTAGAGCCTGTTTCCTCACCTACGAAACAGGTATGATAACACCTACCCGTTATGGTGGTTGGCAGAGGTGATAAATGAGCTCCTGGAATGAAGTGTGTTTTTCATACTTCGTAGTTTTTTCTTTGCTTGTTCCTTTTCAGGGAGGAGTTGGCATTCGAACCAGTCTCAGAAGTCTGTGTGTGATGATTGGGAGAGAAGGGCCATTGAGGTGGAGGGAATGTAACCATTAAAGGGGAAGAGGAGGGAAGACCTGCTGGGGAGAGTGGTCCATACTGGCGGAGAATGCAAAACAGAGAGTGGTGGGGAGCCTGCCAGGGGAGACCAGGATGTGGGGGCGGGATGACCAGGTGCCAAGGGTGTAGCTTCTCAGGGCTTTCCCAGGACACAGCGCTCCTCCCAAATCTCCAGCTCAGCCATCAAGATTCTGGAGTCTCTCTCTTTCTCTTCCTTATCCCAGGAACAGAACAGTGACTGGTAAATAGGAGGGGGTTGAGGAAGTGTGGGTCAATGGGTGGTGGGGGGTGGGGAGGGCGTGGAGGGATTTGGGGAAGGGGAATGCAAGAATGGAGGCAAAGGATGCTGTTTTGGTCCCAAGAGGAGACAGACCGAGGCTCAGGAGGAACTTGGGAGTGATGCAGGACTCTACCTTAGGTCAAGTAGAAAGTATTTCAGTGATGAATGGAAGGTGGTGGTAGAACCAGGCAGCTGTTCCTGAGGTGCCAAGACATTTGAACGTTCTTTAAAAGACAGGTAAAGGGGGGAGTTCCCAGTCGCAGCTCAGTGGTTGACGAATCCGACTAGGAACCATGAGGTTGCGGGTTCGATCCCTGGCCTTGCTCAGTGGGTTAAGGATCTGGCCTTGCCGTGAGCTGTGGTGTAGGTTGCAGACATGGCTTGGACCCCGTATTGCTGTGGCTCTGGCATAGGCTGGCAGCTACAGCTGTGATTTGATGCCTGGCCTAGGAACCTCCATATGCCGCGGGAGCGGCCCAAGAAATGGCAAAAAGACAAAAAAAAAAAAAAAAAAAAAAAAGGGAAGAAAGAAAGAAAGAAGGAAAAAGAAACTATTTGGGAAGACTCAAGGAATTGGCCTGAGAATTTTGTGTTGGTATAGGAGGTGGCTTAGCTGGATGAGCTCCAGGCTTGGATCTTTGCACACGTGACCCAGTCAACTGGTTGTCCCAGAGCATCATCAACTGAACATGTCCTAAATAGAACCTTGATATTCCTATCCAACCCATGCCCACCCCAATCTCCAAGTTCTCACTCAATGGCACTCCAACAACCTGACTGCTTAAGTAAAATCTCAGTACTCACCCTGGATTCCTCCCTGTCTCTGATCTGGTACCCCACTCCAACTCTCAGAGCATTGGCAGGCTCCAACTCTGACCCAGATGCTGCCTGTGTGTTGCCACTTCCCTCCAGCCACCCCTTGGGGGAACTCCACCCTCTTCCTTCCACACACTTTCCAAGCACCTTCACTCCTGTCAGGACAGGCGCTGCACATAAGTGTGACCAGGAGCTTTAAAATGGAACCAATACAACTGGGCAGAGTTATCCTTACACATTATTATTCCTTAAACATTTTATATGTCTGTCTGAAAATGTGCCATCTTTCTTCACCTGCCAACTAACAGATGTTATTAGTGACAAATCTGCTGATTGCACTGGTACTAAGCTATGGCTTTTGAACACTCAACTTGAATTGTTCTCACTCTCATATATGGGAGTTACTCTTGGTGAAAGGCAGTTGAATTTTCTAGAGCAAACAGAAATTTGGAGTGTGCCCATGGAGCAGGACTCATGGAATCAGATTGTTAGAGGGAACTTGGCATGCCTCCAGGTCTCTGTTAAGGGGCTTTGGCCGCTGCCTTGGGGAGTGTCTGCCCTTTGGTGGTGTCACCAGAGTCCAAATGCTTGGATGCAGGATCACCTGGCCAAGTGATCCTTGTTTATTAACAATTCACAAGAATCAGACTCATTGGGGTTGATTAATAAGCCAGAATACCAAAGTATTACTCTTTTGGTGAAGGCTATATTTACAGTGATTGTTTGTAGTCAAGTTCATTTTAAGACTAAGGTTCTGACAAATGCGGGACAAAGGTGAGAATTATTAGACTATTTGAAATTTAGATTTTCCCAGAGCATTTGTGATTGCCGTTGACATAGCTTTCTGGGATAGTCCTTTCTGGATTTAATGTAATATTAAATCTCACCATGATCTAATATGAAAAGGCACATTCCCATCAGATTGCTCTGTTGCCAGTTTTCTTTCTAAAACCTAGATTGGTTCCCATCATTCTCTGGCCTCCATCCTTTAATGGCTCCCATTTTCTATTGAATGAAATACAGTTTTCTGCTTTTGGCAATGTGGCTGAATGTAGATTCTGCCTCAAAATAAATAATTCTCAGATAAAACAGATTTAAATATAAGTTTGGATGCCCAGTGAGGAAAGGAAAGCTCTCAATTCCTTGTTCTGTGCTCCCCCTGCCCTCCAAAGTGAGCTTAAGCCAGAGTGGTGGTGAAAAGCAGGTTAACATGCCTCCAAGTCAGGCTTCCTCCCAGAGGGAAAAAATACTTCTTTTAGCATTGCAATTCATGGGGCCCTTGAAACAGACTTCAGGGCCAGAGGCAAGGTGGGGGGTTGACCCCAAGGGGCCTGTCTCAATCTGGGACCTTCAAAGCATGCTTAAGTGGATTCCAGGTTCTTTACACTTCTCTGGCCTCCCAGCAGAGGGAAACAAATCCTTTCAGAAGGAGAAACTGAAGGAGAAATCACTTCAGTTTACCAGAGGTTAGAGGTCAGAGTCCCCACAGGCTAATGTGAACTGGAATAAGCTCACCATCAAATGTCACCAAACACACAGTCACAAACCAAGAGTGACATGAGAGAGAGTCAATAAAAATCAACAGAAACCACATATAAGACACCACAAGGGCCCTCCTGAATGTCCTTTCTTGGAATAACTGAACGTGGAATATAATTGCCACCATTGTGAACATGTTATTTGGTACTTACCATGCACCAGGCCCTTTTATAAGCACTATACACATGGTGCCAGACACAGTGACTCAGCTCCATGCTCATCCTCCTTTGTCTGTCTCATTTGTGCTGGGTCAAAAGATGGAGAGAAGGTAGCAGCTGTTCTGCTTTTGGCAGTGCTTCTGGCAGCCACAGTAGAATGGAGAGGAGCAGTGATAGTCACACATGGAGTGCCAGCTCTTGCAATGGCTTCTGGAAGGGTGGGGCTTGGATGAGGCAAAGACTTAGATGTACAAGATCCTGAAAGGGACAGTAACAAGATCAAAGGAGATGGCTGAGAATTTTCCAGAACTAATGTAAGTTATGATTCTCCAGATAGAGGAAGCCCAGTGTACCTGGAGGAGGATAAAGAAACACTGCAAATGACTTTCATACTAACTCCTGAACAAAGCCAAAGAGAAGATCTTAAAATAAGCCAGAGCAAAACGGACAGATTTCTTACAAGTAATGGCAATTGGAGTGGCAGACTTCTCAACAGCAACAACAGAAGAAAAATCAATGAAATACTATCTTCAAAATGCCGAGAGCATCAATCTGTCTTTGAAGGATAAGAATGAAAGTGATGCTTTGGTAAGAGGCTCATTCCACCTTACAGAAAAATAACAAAAACAAAAGGAAATGTGGGCAATATAAAAATGCTCTTATGTAAACAGGCACTAAGAGTTTACCTCCATCACCATTCACCAAAGGGTCTTGTAAAGGAACTTTTCAGGTGAATAAATTCTAAACGTGTGTGTACCTAATAAGACAGCTTTAAAACCAATATGACAAAACTGCTATGACAATAGTGAACATTCTACAAATCCATCACCACAGCTGGAGATTTCAACTTATCTATGTCAATTATTTAAAGGCTGAGCAGAAATGGAATTGGAAAAATTGGTACCAAAAAATAAGTAAAACAAACAGCACAATTAACAAGTTGGATTTGGCAAACATATGAGAATACTCTAGCCAAGAACTGGAGAACACCTACTAGTCTCAGGCTCACATGGAATATGTACAAGAATGGACCAGTTGCCTATGTCATAAAGGAGTCCCATCATGCAGAATGCCCAGGAATTCAAAGCCCTTCACAGCCCACCTCTATCTTTCCAGCTTCATTTTCCGTGAAATACCAAGGCACTTGCTCTACTACCTGGTGTTCTTGATACAGATTCCAAGCTCTCTCAGCCTAAATCACGTTCCCTGACTGGGCAAAAGCTTTGTATATATTCACCAGTTGAATCCCCCACTGGGGGTTATTCTCTCTCCCTCTCCCATAATCATAGATTATCTTTTTTTCAGCTCTATCATATTATTTATCCCATCTGTTCTAAGGCCACAGTTTCATGCCTGCCTTTACTTTTTCCTAAATCCCAAGAGCTTGTGGAGGTTTGAATCTATTTTTTTATTATGGTTGTCATTGTTGACTTTTCTCCATAGCACAGTGAGTGCTTAATCAATGGTTATTGACCTCAATTGAGGACAGGAATACTGTTAATGGAGACTCTTGATAGTCAAGCCAATACTCAGAGAATTTCTGTTATGTAGGTTTTGACTAGATGTCTTGCATTCTTTGAACACTTATGTAACATAATGGTTTGGCTCAGTTGTAGGCTGACAATGACTGGGATGTCCTCATCAATAATGGCTTTGTATTTAGAAAAGTTACTATTATTTTTTCTTTTTCTTTTTTGGGCAGGGGGCTGCAACTTCAGCATTTGGAGGTTCCCAGGCTAGGGGTCAAATCAGAGCTGCAGCTGCCAGCCACCACCACAGCAACTTGGGTTCCAAGCTGCATCTGTGACCTACACTACAGCTCATGGCAATGCTGGATCCTTAACTCACTGAGAGAGGCCAGGGATCAATCTCACATCCTCATGGATCATAACTTTGTGAATGGCTGAGCCACAAAGGGAACTCCTATTTTTTCTTTTTACAGCCACACCAGTGGCATATGTAAGTTCTGAGGCTCAAGGTGGAATTGGAGCTGCAGCTTCTGGCCTATGCCACAGCCACAGCAATGCTAGATACAAGCCACACCTGTGACCTATATCACAGCTCATGGCGATGCCAAATCCTTAACCCACTGAGTGAGGCCAGGGATCAAATGCACATCCTCATGGATACTAGTTGGGTCCTTAACCCACTGGGCCACAGTGGGAACTCCTAGAAAAGTTATTTTGGAGCTGTAATTTCTGGTAATACTTAAACAGCAAGGCCATTTGTTTCTGAAGGCCTGCCTTACATTGTAAAATATCCTAGACAGTAAAATTGTATCATCTTTATGTGGAAAAAGGCTTATCCTTTTGTCCTCTAGAGCAGGATGTGAACCTAGCTAGTCCCCTAAATGAAATCAGGAAAGTAAAGTGTACTTTGCTAAGAAAATGGTTGGGGCAAAGCAGTCTGTTTCATTTACTCTGTTGGAAATCCATCAGGAGACTGTTACAACTGAACTCGACTCTTATGAACTGACTAAAACAACCATTAACAACATCATTTTTCTTTTTCTTTTTTGCTTTTTAGGATCCCACCCATGGCATATGGAGGGTCCCAGGCTGGGGATCATATCAGTGCTATAGCCACCAGCCTATGCCACAGCCACAGCAATGCAGGGTCTGAACCATGACCTACACCACAGCTCACGGCAACGCTGCATCCTTAATAGATGGGGCGAGGCCAGGGATCAAACCTGCAGCCTCATGGTTCCTAGTTAGTCGTTTCCACTGTGCCACGATGGGAAATCCTCAATGTACATTTTTGAAGAACACATTCCCATGTTTAGATGAACTGTTCATTGGATAAACAGATAGATCTATAATTTTGGCAGAGAAGGCTGTTGCCCTTGGTGGTTTGATGCATTTCAAATCTATATCTAGTTTCATTATGAAATCACCTGGATTCTTCAAAGAAAGTTGTCTAATCCTATGAAGTCCTGAACCATTTGCCTGGAAGAAGTGGATGTGAGAGATAATTTACTATTGACATCTACCTCTGTCCTGAGTGGCAGCTCAGATACAGAGAGAAAGGTAAGTGCGGAGTAAGGGTTCAAAAGTGGGTGCCAAGCTCTGCTTGACCTGGTTGATCTACAATGTAAGGGGTGTTGGGCCAAGGAACCTCCAGGAAGGGGGGTGTGCATTAATTGATCTTGGTCCATGAAGGACACTACCATAAGCATTGGAAAAATGAAGTTGAGTGAGGATTAGTCTCTGATCTCAAGAGGCTCCCAGGTTTTGGGGGAAGACAGACAGAAATCTTTAGGAAGTATGGTAGAGTGTTACAGATGCTCTCAGGAGGAGGGCCAGGTGGCTGAGTCTGGGAGCTGCTACTCCAGAATTTTGTAGAAGGAGTAGTGCTAGGGGAGTGCTGTCATGTACAAGGACTTCAGGTAGTGTCTTGGAAGGGAAGGAGTGAAGGATGAGGCTGGGAAGGTAGGTTAGGGACCAGATTGGTGTGAACTAAAATAGTGCCAGCCATATCAAGTAAACAAAGGATGCTGCAGCCATCTAGCCACCACATCACAGCCACCCGACCTTGATCCCTGAGGGAACTCAGGATGGAAACAAGATGCCTGCCATCCAGCAGTCAACTGCTGTAGCCTCCCCTGATGGTGCACCCCGAGGAGGCAGGATAAGAAAGCCCAGGATGGTGGCCCCAGAGAGCTGAGGTACACAACAAGCCCAGACCCATGCATCTTCCCTACCTAGAAAAGTGCTAAATTCTATTACTTGCAATATCTGATTTTCTTTGATGAACAGTAATCCTTTGATGTTTCAACTACCTGGTCTTTTGTTGCAAAAATGCCTGTGTATCCTGCCTCCACCCTCATCTCTTCAGAACTGTTTCTTAGGGTTATCTGAGATGCTGTGTCCTGGGCTCAAAGTCCTCAGGATGTCTGCTGAATAAAACATCACTCTCAAATTTTAGGTGGGTTTTCTTCCTTCCTTCTTTTCTTCCATCCATCCCTCCTTCCCTTCCTTCCTTCCCTCCTTCTTTCCTTCTTGTCTCTTTAGGGCTGCACCCCCAGCATGTGGAAATTGCCAGGTTAGGGATCCATTTGGAACTACAGCTGCCGGCCTACACCACAGCCACCAAATGCGAGATCCAAGCCACAACTGCGATCCACACCATGGCTCACAGCAATGCTCTATCCCCATCCACTGAACAAGGCCAGGGATGGAACACTTGTCCTCATGGTACTACTTGGGATCATTACTGCTGAGCCAAGGCGGGAACTCCATGGTGCATTTTTTGTCTGTTGACATTAGGAAGGACCTGGTGGTCTAGGCAGAGGAGATCTGGGTGACCCAGTGGAATTTGCATTTCAGTGAGTTTATTTTTGCCCTGTAGTACAGAGAGGGCTTGAGTTGGGCCAGGCTCAAAGCAAAGAGCCAGATTTCTAGGGGGATGGGATGAGGTCCTGAAATAAGCCAGTGTGGTGGGAGAGAGTGAAAGGGCTGGAATTGAGATCCTTCTAAAATGGAATGAGAATGGACTTAGTGATGATTAGATATGGGTGGGGTTGAGGAGGCAAAGTCGAGGATAATGCTGAGACCTCTAGGTTGACTCACCCAAGAGGCATTACATAATGCCACCAGGCACCTGGGAGAATAATCAGCTCAGGTAGTTTGTTTGCTCTAGGGGGAGTGAGATACATAAGGGAAGTAACTCTCTTAAATCTTGGATCAATTAATTTGGTATGCCTTTGGCATGTGTAGATAAGACTCCCCAGACAGCAGTTGAATAAGTCTGTCTGTGATAAGGACCCAATAGAATCATGTGGCTGGTGAGGCACAATTAGTAGAGTTTGTTTTATCTCTGAGTGACTTAGAGAGAGTAGGTGAATGGCAAGGTCACCCTGTAGGGGCTGGGTGAGGAGCTCAGGGAATGAATGCTCTCACCTGTCACCCCTTCTGCCTTTGGAGTTCCTCTCTGTTCTTCCTGCAGCCTCAACTCAACTAAACCCAGACAGCCATGGAGCTCAGTAGATGCAGGCTAATTGGGTCAGCCTCCTAGAGACCAGAGTGGGATGGAGGAGGGTGATGGGGATCAGGGGGAGTGAAACAAAAGTATCTAGGATGAGCACATCTGAGGTAGCCCAAGGATTGTCACCACAGGAGACTGAGGCGTTAGAGGCCAGAAGGAAAACCAGGAGACTCAGACGACAAAAGTAAAGGATATGGAAGTGGTCAGTGGTGCTCAAGACATGGGCCAAGTCCACTGGCACCTAGAAGACATTCACAAAGCAGTTTCAGTGGAGTGGTGGGACCAAGAGTCAACCCGATGAAGTGGATTAAAAAAATATGGATTTTTAGAGTTCTCACTGTGACTCAGCTGACACACTGTCTGTGAGGATGTGGGTTCAATCCCTGGCCTCTCTTGGTGGGTTAAGATACAGTGTTGCCTCAAGCTGTGACACAGGCCACAGATGTGTTTTGGATCTGGTGCTACAGTGGCTGTGGTGTAGACTGGTAGCTATAGCTCCAATTCAACCCCTAGCCTGGTAACTTCCATAGGCCAATGATGCAGTCCTAAAAAAAAACACAGGGAAAAAAAAAAGAAAAGAAAAAGGGGACAAACTGCACAAAATAGGATGGTAGAAGTGAATCTAAAGATATGAAAAATTACCATTAAAGTAAATGAGCTAAAGGGCCAAACCCACATCAGATGGAAATTCCCGGGCTAGAGGTGCAGTCATAGCTGTAGCTGCCAGCCTGTGCCACAGCCACAGTGACTTGGGATCTGAGCAGTATCTTGGACCTATGCTGCAGCTCAAAGCAATGCTGGATCCTTAACCCACCTTGTGAGGCCAGGGATGGAACCCACATCCTCATGGATACCAGTGGTGTTCTTAACCCACTGAGCCACATTGGGAACACCTTGGGTTGCTTTCCTGATTCTGACTCTGCTGTTTCCATCTCTGCCATGGAGGGTCAGATTATCTAGAGAGGCCCAAGAATGTAGGACTTGTGCGGAAACTGCTTCTCCTAGGAGGGCACCCAAGGAAAGAGAAAACAGGGACTGGAGCAGACATGTGTGCCAATGTCGATGACTGCACTTAACAAGGGAAAAAAGTGGAAACAATTCTAGTGTCCATCAATGGATGAACGGATAAACAAAATGGGGTGGATTTGTGCTGTGGAATAGTACTCAGCCATGAAAAGGAGTGACACCTGCTACAATGTGGATGAACCTTGAAGACATTGTGCCAAGTGAAATAAACCAGACACAAAGGGACAGTTATAAGATCCCACTCATGTGAGGCACGCAGAATAAACTTGTCAGACAGAGAGCAGAATGGAGCTTCCCAGGCACTGGAAGGAGAGAAAACAAAGAGTTAGCCAATTTTCTTAAGGAGTGCACCTTTACTTTTTATTTTATTTTATTTATTTTTTGGCCACACTCATAAATGTTCTCAGGCCAGGGATTGAACCCATGCAACAGCAATGACCACAGCTACAGCTGTGACAATGGGGGATATTTAACTTCTAGGCCACCAGGAACCTCTTGGGAGTTTCTATTTGAGGCAGTGAACATTTATAGAAATAGAGAGCTGTGATGAATGTAATTAATACCATTGAATTATACTCCCAGAAATAGTTAAAATGGTAAATGTTATGGTTTATTATATATTTAACTCCAATAAAAAACCCCCCAAATAGAGGAAAAAAAAAAAGTAAATGAGCAAAACATGTTAGGTAAAAGCAAAGACTGTCAGACAAGATTAAAAAAAAATAGAGGTGTGTTTATCACAGACACACTCATATGGTTATGAAAAGGCTGAAACAGGAGTTCCCTTCATGGCTCATCAGTTATCGAACCCGACTAGGATCTGTGAGGATGTGGGTTCGATCTCTGGCCTTTCTCAGTGAGCTAAGCATCCGGTGTTGCTCTGAGCTGTGGTATAGGTAACAGATGTGGCTCGGATCTGGTGTTGCTGTGGCTATGGTGTAGGGCGTCAGCTGCAGCTCCAATTTGACCCTTAGCCTGAGAGCATCCATATGCCATGGGTGCAACCCTAAAAAGCAAAAAAAAAAAAAAAAAGGGGGGGGGGGAAGTCAGGGAGACCGAAAATAATATAATGAAAAAATATAGTAGGCAAGTTTTAATATGCATTAATAGTATACAAAAATATATAACACACAAAAAAGACAGATCCACAAGAAGCCACTGATGAAGCCACCGTTGCAAGGGAAAAATTGTAATGTATATGTCTTAGTAACTGATAGATAATGCAGACCGATATCATCACGAAAATAACAAGCATGATTGGACAGATATACCTGGAACCTATACCACAATGGAGCAAGTCTCTCTCTGGGAAATAAGATAAGAACCTGAGATTTATAGAATATAATATTAGGAGTAAATGGAATAAACTACTTAAGATACTTTGTACAGGGCCAGGCCTGGAGTAAGTCCTTGATAAATGTTTGATAAATACTATCATAAGTTGTTATCTAAGGAAGATGCCACTGGGCATCTGTGGGACCCAAGTTAAAAACAAACTTACAAACCTATCTCCTTTCATTCCCAATCAATCACTGCGTGACAAGAGGGAACTCTAGCCAGTAAACCTCAAAATATCTGGTGGTCATGGGGTGGTGGTGCAGGGGGCCTTGGGGTGAAAAGGCAGTGGGTTCTGAACCTAGAAGCTTAATTATTGTTTCATAGTCTTCTGATGAGGGTCAACTCAGGTTCTAAAGGTCAGCTGCTGACTCACAGGACTACTGTAACCATTTGATGTGTCAGGGGTGTCCTGGACTGGGCTCCTTCCATGCAGCTAATAAATATGCCTGTCCTCTTCTCCTTCTTGGCCCTCCCTGAGAACTGGGGTGTGGCTACATCCAGAGGGCAAGACTTCCTATTCATGTGCATCTTGGATCAGGGTTGGTGAGGTCCTTCAGGAAGGGAGTTGGATACAGGGTGTGGAAAGAGAGGAGGACCAGAGATGTAGGCTTTGATGTCTGGAGCCATGGGGACAGGTGTGTAGTGAGTGGGAAGAGGGGAGTGGATAGAAGAGGAAAAGGCTGCATAAGAGATGAAGTGGGACATCCTGCTGGGAGTGGGTGGGGATGCCAGTGATGGTGAGTGTGTGTGTGTGTGTGTGTGTGTCTCTGTGTGTGTTCAACTGTATACTCAATAAATTCCTAGGGGCCAGGACCTGGGCTCTGTGCAGTTTCAGCATCCACAGGACAGAGCTGAGTGTGTGGTGGGTGAGCAAGCAAATGTCCATGGATTGACTTTGGCTGCAGGCAACATGGCTGTGTTTTATAGAGATGGATGTGTGGCTGTGTTTTATAGAGATGGATGTGTGTACATATACATAATATATATGCATGTTACAGCATAATTGATAAAGGATATTTGCGCAGTGACTGGAATTCCAGGATATATAAATTGGAGGCTGTAATGTGAACATCTCCAGAACTTTTTATTCACTTTTACAAAGTATACAAGGATAGGGTAAGAAATCAAGCAGCAGAGAAGCATTCATTGTGGAAAGTAAAACTATCTCTGCCTAGAGATAGATATTAGATTTCCAGACATTACTGCCATCGGTAGGGATTTTCTTTTTCTATTTTGATGGCCTTATGCGGTACACAGCTTAGGGACTTGACACTAGGGTGGATCTCAGAAAACCATTTCTGTGGATGGAGGCATGGCCACCACCCAGAGGTACACACACACAGTGGGGACACTACCCGTGGGACTCACTAGCTGCTTGTCCTTCTGCTTTGGTGCCCATGTTGGGCTCAGAATACCCTGTGCTTGGAGTCAGCTGTACAGAGAAGGCTGAAGTTCTCTGGAGCTCACTTATCATCCTAGGTTACCTGGAAACTCTGCCAAAATATGTACCCCCCCCCAGGACTCTTAGGAAGGAAGGACTCTGGGCCTTTTTTTAGTCCCAGTGTTTAGGGAGGAACAGTTTGGCTCTGAGTCACGTGCTCCTTTGCCATGTGCTCAGGAGTTCAGGGTTGGCTTCTAAGGAAAGAGGTGCCAGGCAGGGACCAGAGGTCTGCAAATTGATGGGTGTAGGAATACCATCAGGGGGGCTGGGCAACAGAGGTGGGAGGTGGTGTCCAGGTGGCAGCTGTGGGTGCAGAGGTGGGGGAAAATGCAGGACTGCTTGCCCCTGGGCTGTGTATGACCTGACCGTGCTATGCTGCTCTTGTAACTGAGCAGGGCCTGGGAGGTCTTCCCAGAGTGGACCCGACTCATGGCCTCCACCTGCCTTTTTAGCTATAGGACAACTTTAGTCAAAGAGCCCATTTAATCAGACACGTGAAAAAGAAAACACAGAGAAAAAAGAAAACAGTCCAGCATGACAGAATAATAGTTTAGCTATTCAACAAAGTCAAGAACCTTTAGTTAGTTCTTCTTCAAAGACTATGGAGAATATTCTGAGCCATGTCCTTGCAGCTGTTCATCAGGTGCTAAAGCCCCACCAGGTGGAAGAAGTCAACTGCGTGCTGCCCACCAGCATGCAGATCCCAGACCGGTTGGAACCAGAAGGTTGATGACACTAATTCCCAATGACCTCACCACCCACCAATCAGAAAACGTCCATGAGCTGATCACACCCTGATCCTCAAACACTACAAGACTCCTCACCACCCCCTCCAAGGATGGCTCAGTCCTTGAGGCAGCAGCATGCTGTGTTCCCCTCTTTGCCTGGCAATGAAAGCTACTTTTTCTGTTTCCTCCATCTCTGTCTCTGCATATCTATTTGGCACCAGTGCACAGAGGCAGCCAAGATTTTGACAACACTCTCTGGATTCATTTTGGGCTCTCGCAGCAGATGGCTGGGCTGTTGGGGCCTCAGCCAAAGGCGGCAGCAGACAGACAGATTGGCTGAAGGACAGACATGCAGACTGCTATCAGATTTTTTTGGGGGGGGGAAATCCCAGCAGGGAGCCCTTGGTGATGACTCCAATGAGAGAGGAAATAAGGCCCCCTGTGAGTCAGGTCACCACGAATGCTGAGGATTGTCCCATCTGATGCCTGGATCTTCTTTGCATCTGGAGCTGAGCAAGGCCCATTATGAGAGAGCTGGTCTGAGAGGCTTTTCAGTGCTCTAGCACATAATCTCGCAGGAATGCAAGCACGCAGGCATCCACCAACAGGCTGGTATGCAGTCACTTCCCACTGTGGCACCAGGACCATGTCCAGCTGACTTGGTTCAGTCATATGGGAAAACAGACTGTCCCTGGGGAGCCCTCCACCCTGTGACCCTGTGTCTGTCCCACAGATGTTGAAGGATGGCTGTTCTTCTAAGGCTGGGCTGTGAGCAAGCTTTCAGTCTTTAATCACAGATGACACCCTCCCACTAATGGAGGGCTCCCCACTGTCACTCACCATCCTCTCTGTCTCACCTCCTTTAGTCTTTGCAAGGAGCAGTGACTACTGGAAAAGCTAAACCAAAAACAAAATTATTGAAATGGCATTTCCCCTGGGATGTGGGAGGGATCTTCATGTCACCAGGCCCCCATCCCCATTTGCTGATCTTGTTCCCACAGCTGGACACACCACAGAGGAAGGGAGGTGGAATGGAACTTTGAAGAAGGAGCCCTTCTGGGAATTCCCATGGTGGTGCAGTGGAAATGAATCTGACTTGTATCCATGAGGATGAAGCTTCGATCCTTGGCCTGGCTCAGTGGTTTTGGGATCTGGTGTTGCTGTGAGCTGTGGTGTAGGTCACAGTTGTGGCTTGGATCCAGCATGGCTGTGACATAGCCTGGAAGGTGTAACTACAATTTGAACCGTAGCCTGGGCATTTTCATATGCTGCAGGTGTGACCCTAGGGAAAAGAAGAAGGAGAAGGAGAAGGAGAAGAAAAAGAAGGAGAAGAAGAAGAAGAAGAAGGAGAAGAAGGAGAAGAAGAAGAAAGAAATAGAAGAAGGGGCCCATCCATTGATCCCTGGCCTGGGACCTCCATATGCTGAGGGAAAGCCAAAAAAAGAAGAAACAAAGAAAGAAAGAAAAAAAAAACAAACAAGAAGGGGCCTATTCCCAAGGGCCCCAAACACCTGGTGTGACCAGAGAAACACTGACCTTGACTCAGGACATAGGCATCAGACCCTCATGTTGACTTGTCTCTGTTTAATCCTATAAAACTCTCTTTGTTATAATGGAGGTGCCTGGGGCTGGTTACTTTCAGTTTAAGCAAATTGGACAGGAGGGGCAAAGAGTTTGTGCCAATGGTGGGGGCAGGGGAACTGAGGCTACCATAGAGCTAGCACTTGAGGGAAAGGCCAGCCTCTTCCAGAACAACATCTGCTCTGCCTCTTGTCAGTTCTAGAAATGTCAGGCAGGCATCAGAGCTGGGACTTGCTTCCTCAGCTGAGGGCCATGCTCCGAGTCTCTGGGCAGAGAACACTTGTCCTTCAAGCATCCTGGCTTCCACCTTGGCTTCAGATGTGGCTGGAAAGGCACAGGAAGCAGAGACATCCTGCCTAGCTTGGGGGGTGGGGGCGAAGGTTGCGAGCTGTCAAGGGAGAGAGAAGAGTGCACACACCCAGCTGAACACCACAACTGACACACACAAAGGTAGCTCAGCAAAGGCCACTGACATCAAGTCAGAATGGCAAAGATAACGGAATTAGGGACCCAAGTAGGAGCCAGGTGGGGGCTACCATGAAGGGGCAGCACAGACTAAAGGAGGATTTAAGGAAAACCAGCATTTTTTAATTAAAGTATAATTGATGTACAATGTTTACCAATTTCTGTTGTCCAGCAAAGGGACCCAGTTATACACGTACATACATTCTTTTTCTCACACTATCTTCCTTCGTGTTCTACCCAAGAGAATGAACACAGAAAGACAACCCACAGAATGGGAGAAAATCTTCACAAGTGATGCAACAGACAAGGGTGTAACCTCCAAAATTACACACAGTTCATACAACTGCAACAGAAAGACAAACAACCCAATCAAAAATTGGATAGAAGACCTAAATAGACATTTCTCCAAAGAAGACATATGGATGGCCAGTAGACACATGAAAAGATGCTCAAAATCACTAATTATTGGGGAAATGGGAATCAAAAGTCCAATGAGGTACCACCTCACAGTGGTCAGAATGGCCATGAGTAATAGATCTACAAGCAACAAATGCTGGAGAGGGTGTGAAGAAAAGGGAACCCTCCTACATGTTTGATGGGAATGTGAATGGTGCAGACACTATGGACAACAGCATGGAAGTTCCTCAGAAAACTGAATGTAGAACTACCATATGATCCAGCAAGCCCACTCCTGGGCATATATATCTGGCAAAACCACTGCTCTGTATCCAAAGCAAAGCAACCACCCTGGTCTCTTGTTTGGTTACAGGAGAGAAGGTCAGGGCCAGGCTTTCCCACTGTTTGAGTCTGAGGTTCTTGGGGTTGAAACCTTTGCCTCCAATGGCTTCTTGGGTGTCAGGGGATGTTTTGGTCTTGCTTCTTCATTTGAGCTGCAGTGGGAACACACCAGGCACACAGGAAATCATAAATCAGGAGGGCAACTGCAATGCAAGACGATGCAGGAGTAGCCCTCCTGAAGGGTTACCCTCAGCAAGTTGGAAATTATTTACATTTAGGATTACGTGGCTGGACAGGACACGCTTGTTCATTCATAGGAAAAGGAAGGCTTGTGGTTGGTATTTCTTTTTATGTTGCTAAGATAGGAGTTTCAACAGTGGAGACATACACAGTGGATAAATATTTTCTCTATTGCATTGATCTAGACATTTCTGGAGCTAGTTTTGTAGCTAGTTTTGAACCTTAGGAAACAGAAGACTCACTTGCTTATTTTCATCACCCAAAAAGTAGATAGTTCTGAAGTGGCAGAAAGAAAGGATTTAGTATTTTAGGATGAGGAAGGGTGTCTGAGACAGGTGGAGTGGCTTGCCTGGAACTCCTCAACTGGAGACAGAAGGAAGCTGGGCTCCAGACTCAGTGGCACCAACAGCTATGACATCTCAGCTTGTACGATGCTTCCCTGCCCAAGTCTTCCACATGCCATGTCTCATTTGTTACTTCTAATGTGAACTGGACAATAGCAGTGATCCTGGTTGGACCATCTTCTTTGTGGCAAACGGGGATGCCAGCAGCATACCTCCTAGGACCCCAAGGGTTGGAGGCCGTTCTTGTAGAAACTGAAAAGGAATGGAAAGCAATGGGAGAAACCCAAGTTCAAGTGACTACCATGTCACAGACCCAGTCTGCATCAGAGCCCGCCAATGTCCCTTCACTCTGTCTACTTCCACTGGGAGAAGATCACCCTGGAGACCTCCTCCATGTCCCTGAGAGCCCACCCCACACTTAGGACCTCTAAATGTTATTGCCATAAAACCTTCTCCCCCTTTCACAGATGAGGAAACTGAGGCACCCCAAACAAAGCACCATGCTTTCCCAAACCAGGTGGATGTTCCCTTCTCTAAGCACAATTTGGTACTCTTTTACAGCTTTATTGCATTTCAGATTCCTCCACACACACTAATTGCCTTGGCCAAGTGGATTTTCAGTACATCTTAAGGAGTGAAACTGAAAATGAGGATGAGGGTGGTCAGGGAGACTGACAGGGCTGGATGAAAAACAAAAATTGTGAGTTCCTGCTGTGGCACAGTGTGGTTGGTAGTGTCTTGGGAGCACTGGGTCACAGGATTGATACACAGCATGATGGAGTGGGTTAAGGATCCAGCCTTGCCATGAGCTGTGGCTTAGGTCATGACTGAGGCTCAAGTCTGATCCCTGGCCTGGAAACTCCACAGGCTGCAGGGCTGCCAAAAATGAAAAAAAAAGAAAAGAAAAAAGAAAAGAAAAAAGAAAAGAAAAGAAAAAAGGAGCTACCAGCCATATCATATTTATTATCTCATTTTATCCTTCCAACATCATTAAGCATCAGCTATTCTTGTCCTTCCATCCTTTCAGGGTGTAATCCAGGTGTTGAGGAGTTAAGTAACTGGCCCAGGTTCCTGTATGTAGGAAACAGTGGAGCCAGGACACCAAGCAGGATCTCATGTCTTCAAAACTTCTGCACTTCATCAAGCTTTACTCTTGGTACTCTGGAAAGCCCCTGGAATACAGCAACATGAAAATATTATCCTTACATGCCACCTTTTGTTTGAGTGAGGAAAAATCACTTAAACCAAACCTTGGTCTCAGAAAACTTCTGTCTTTCCATTGAATTGCTGACTTTGGAAAATCGTCAATGAAGAATCATGTAAAGACAGATATCAAATTAATTTCATAGAGATGCACTGTCTGATAGCAATTTAATTGTAAGCCTTTAAATGTGAGCCACATACAGAATTAAAAATTTTAGGTATCCACATTAAAAAAGTAAAGTGGTAAAATTGGAGTTCCTGTCATGGCACAGCAGAAAGGAACCATGAGATTTTGGGTTCAATCCCTGGCCTCCATCAGTGGGTTAAGGTCTGGCTTTGCTGTGAGTTGTTGTGTAGGTGGCAGACTGGCATTGCTGTGAAGGCCAGTGGCTGCACCTCTGATTAGACCCCTAGCCTGGGAACCTCCATATGTTGTGGGTGCGGCCCTAGAAAGACAAAAGAAAGAAAGAAAGAAAGTGGTAAAATAATTTTAGGAGTTCCCGTTGTGGCTCAGCAGGTTAAGAACGAACATAGTGTCTCTGAGGATGTGGGTTCAATCTGAACTTCCTATGTGGCTTGGATCCTGTGTCGCTGTGGGGGTGACATAGGCCGGGAGCTGCAGCTCTGATTTGCCCCCTATCCTGGAAACTTCCATATGCCACATGTGTGGCCCTAAAAATAAAACAAAATAAAATAAAGTGCATTTTAATATATTTTAACCCACTATATCCAAAATATTATCATCTGAACACATAATCAATGTAGAAGTACTGAGTGAGATATTGCAATATTACATCTGTGACATCTGGGGTGTGATTTCTTCTTAATTTTTAATTTTTTTGTTTTTTTGTCTTTTGAGGGCTGCACCCATGGCATATGGAGGTTCCCAGGCTAGGGGTCTAATTGGAGCTGTTGCTGCCAGACTACACCACAGCTGATGGCAATGCCAGATCCTTAACCCACTGAGTGAGGCCAGGGATCAAACCTGCAACCTCATGGTTCCTAGTCGGATTCAGTTCCACTGATCCATGACGGCAACTCCTGGGCTGTGTTTATATTTTACATTTCACATGCTCAGAGCTCTGAGTGGTTAGTGTCTGCTGTCCTGGACAGTGCACATCTACAAAGAAAGATATGGAAATACATTCCCGGAAGGATGGCTGTGGAGTGTCAAGGCCATGGTTAACTCTTGAGAGGCTGAAATTTACCCTAGTTTCGGGCTGTTCAAAATCTCAGCAAGAAGTAAGATGAGCTAGTGGTTGTTATGCCTAAATTATCACTTTATTATTTTGATTTAGGAAAATTAAACTCTCCACATACTGAACTAGGAGTGAGATAGGATGCAAAGGGAGCAGGTTCAAGGTGCAGAACCACTGGGTTCACATTCAAGCTCTGTTTCCCACCAGCCACTGTGAAAGGTCATTTAACCGCCTTGACCTCAATTCCCTGGTTTGCAGAAGAGGATCCCACAGCCTGCTTCTGGGGGCTGCGAACTTAGAGAATGTGATGGTGATCACTGAGCCTGTGTCTGGGACTTCCTTCTTTTAACAGTGATTTCCCTGCCCTCTGTGCCAAGCGCAGAAACAGAAGTCAACCTGCAGCCCATGGCTAAGAGCTCAGATTCTGGCCATTTTCCAGGAAGTGAGTGTGTTTCACAGGCCACATCCTCAGAGGAGCACAAGACTCTGCCCCCTTTTTTGGAGGGATGGAATCTCTGATGGAAACTCTCCTTTTTAGTTTCTTTCAGGAAAACTCAGGCAATGCAATCCTTTCCCAGTCATTTTAGGTTTAAATTCAACTGGTTGGAGTTCCACCTCTCCCCCCCTCTCTCAAGGGGACATGATGACATGGAGGGGTCTTCAGGCTGGTGGGGAAGAGGCAGTCAGTCTGTGGTGGTTCTTGGGCACTTTGTCTGGCCTGATCTGCTCTCTGGTCCTTGGCCTTGATTCTCCCAGTTCTGCCACAGGATGCTCTGTGGCTCCTGTGTCCCCACCACCCACTTGTCCATGGGCTTCACTCGCTGCTGAGCTATGGCCTAAAGGCAGCTTCTGGATATTTCCTGAACTTTCTTGGAAACCATGTGTCTGTGTCTGCATAGGGCTTCTGTCCAGACTTGTCTGGCTGGTGGTTTGTGTCATTTCCAGCTTCTGTAGTGCTTGCAGTTTCCTTGGGCTCCCTGAGATGTCTCAATGGACCAGGTGTTGGTCATCCAGCCATCTCAGGTCTCAGCCTGAAGGACAGGCTCTCCCAGGTCCCTTCTTCCTCCCAGAGCCTGGCCTGCTGGGAAGGCTGTCTGGCTCTTGAATGTAGTTGCTGAGTTGAGGGGGGTGTAGGTTGGGCTCAGGCAAATCTCACATGGAATCAAGGTTATCCTCGAAATTCTTTAGAAAGCTGCCGACTGACATGTCACCTGGTCCTCCTGAAGTCCACAAACCAGTTTTTTGGTG